>NC_067158.1:12565830-12790830 GCF_903995435.1 Acomys russatus | reverse complement strand
TCCTCACAGGGTAAGAAACAAACCTCCAGGAACGTGGGCTGGAGTTTGAGACCAGAGAAAAGCCACTTCCCTTCCACGTGGCCCAAATTCCTCCTGACAGGTCTGTAGCTCTGAAGGAGGATGAGGGAACCGGAGAAACACACACACGCGCGCTCACGCACACACGCACGCACTTGTACATTCCCATATACACACTTGTACATACTCACTTATATACACTTGTATACACTCCCATACACACTTGTACACACTCATATACACACAGTTTACATACCCATACACACACTTGTATATGCTCATTTATACACACCTGTACACACTCACACACATGTCAACCGAAGCAGGATGGTGGAGCTGAGGAGCTCTTGGCCTTCTGCAGGCCACAGGGTGGGTGCCACCTGTCCTCTCTGAAGCTGGAATTCCTTTGCTGCTATAGCTCGGTGGGAGCAGCCCAGGGCCCCACCAGTGGGTGCAGATACAGAGACCCCTAGAGTGAAAAAGGTCACACAGCAGAGACTCGGGTCGCAGCTACTCTACTCATTCCACACAGGATACATAGCTAAAGGTGTTCACAGGCAGGTGAGTGGGAAGGGAAGGACTCGAACAAGGGCCCCGAGTGCCAAGAGGCTGAGGACCCAGCCTTGGGCCAAGAGGGGCAACTACTTGGAGAAGCCAGATAGCAGCAGAATCTCACTGTCAGACCAGAGCTGTGAGAAGTAGAGCAGCGCTGGGAAGCAGGGCAGGAACCGAGGGGCTCTGAGACCCATGGGAGCAACCAAGAAAGGGCTGAAAGACAGGTATTTGGGGAGCATGCTGGCTTCATGCCAGCAACCTGTGCTTACACCTGCAGTCATCCTCCTGAAAATCACAGTGGTTTCTCCCTTGAGCCTGTGTCTGTAAGTACAGCAGGACAGTAGAGCATAGGCCAGAATAACAAGCAGTGTGCATAGGACACAGAGTACATCAGGCCCGGTTCCACGTGTACAGAATCCCAGTGAGATACAGATAGAACAGAGTTCTGGCTCCCAAAACACAAGGCCTTCTGGGAAACTCAAGCAGCCAAGAAACACTGGCCAGCCCTTTCCTGGTGGCCACCAGTCTGTGCCAGCAAAGGCGGAAATGGGAACAGGGGTAGACGCAGCCTTGGCAGAGCAGAGGCTTAGACTCAAATAACACAAGCATGGCAGTGGCTTACAATGTGGGGGGTGGATGGCTGTGAATGGATAGTACCACCAAGCATTTTGGTGCCTGCTGTGGAACACTGGCCCATAAACATGAATGAAGCCTCGGCAGCTGCCACAGGGTACATAAACCTCCAAGCACACTCAGTAAGAAAAGCACGCTGCATGCTGTCAGGTCCCATTTACTTGACATGTCCAGAATAGTCAAGTGCAGAAACAGAGAGCAGAACAGTGGTTGCCAAGGTCTGAGGGCTCAGGGGACTAACGAGAGGCTGCTAATAGGCACAGGTTTTCCTTTGGGGCTGGTAGAAACGGCCTGAGATGAGAGATCAAGGTTACAGCCTTCTAAGGCTTCCCCGGAGACCTTGTTTTCAAAGCTGAGAGGCCACAGGCCACCAGTGAAGAACTCTGGCCAGACAAAGGAGTTTGGGCCACACCACAGGCTGGCACTGACTGCCCATGAGCACACAGTCACGGTAGGTCATTACATCCACTGCATCTACTACCCTGCAGGAGAAATCAAGAAGATGTCAGCCAGGCATAGTGGCACACGCCTTTAATCCCAGCACTCGGGAGGCAGAGGCAGGCAGATTGTTGTATGAGTTCGAGGCCAGCCTGGTCTACAAAGCAAGTCCAGGACAGCCAAGGCTACACAGAGAGACCCTGTCTCAAAAAAGAAAGAAAGAAAGAAAGAAAGAAAGAAAGAAAGAAAGAAAGAAAGAAAGAAAGAAAAAAGAAAATGTCCCTAGAACAACAGGGGCATGGTGCCCAGCAGGACAGCCCAGCCCAGCCCATGACACACTTGGCACAGGATGGGCCCTTCTGGGAAGTGGCTTTCCACTCTGGCCTGCACAGGCAGCTCCTTTTCAGTGTTGTACCCTATAATCTCTGCAAGGAGCAAGTGCGTCCTAGTTCTTATATAAAAGTTTAGAAAACTCCAGAAAATAGCCCCAACTCCTGAGACTTCCTTGGCATCTCATGTCTTGTTTCCTAACGTGACTCTGTACAAATTTGGAGGCGAGAATTTCCTTTGTCTGTGGAGGGTTCCAGCCAACCACTCAAAGTGGCACTTGTCACATTCATTTGTCACAGATCCTACTACTTCCTCCTCTGCCCCTTAATTTACTTTCATAATAAATGTGTATTACTTTTTTTAAAAGATTTATTTATTTATTATTTATACAGTACTCTGCCTGCATGCCAGAAAAGAGCATCAGACCACATTATAGATGGTGTGAGCCACCATGTGGTTGCTGGGAATTGAACTCAGGACCTCTAGAAGAGCAGTCAGTGCTCTTAACCTCTGAGCCATCTCTCCAGCCCCAACATGTATTACTTTGTAAATGAAAAAATGTATTACTCTAACTTAGGACTTAAAAAAAAAACAACTGCTGGGGGGCTAGAGAGATGACTCAGAGATTAAGAGCACTGACTGCTTTTCCAGAGGTTCTGAGTTCAATTCCCAGCACCCACATGGCAGCTCACAACTGTCTGTAACTGAAGGATCTGATACCCAGAGACATACATGCAGGCAAAATACTAATGCACATAAAATAAAAATAAATTAAAAATAAAAAAATAAAAATAAAAAACAACAACAAAACAAAAAACTATGGCCTCCATTGTCTTGCTCCTGGCAGCCTGGGGCTGCTCTATCCGTGTGTCCAAGAAGGAAGTGTTCCAGCCCATCTAGGGCTATGCCAGCCTGGCCCCTCCCTGAAGTCTTCCTCCTGTGGGTCCTTTAAATGCATCCCAGGCACTCAGACTGCCATCAGTCACTTGCCTGCCACTGTCACCATGCGTTGTTTCATCAGCCTTGCTCTAGGCCTGCTGGCCCTGGAGGTGGCCCTTGCTCGGAACCTGCAGCAGCAAGGATTCGACTCAGGTAGGCCCCAGCTATTCACTTTACTGCTGGCTGTGGCTTGGAGAGTCCCGCAGATTGAGCACAGCTCTCTATGCCCAGGGTGCTGAAGAGGCAAGGAGTAAAAGGGCTTCCCTTTGGGGAGAATGCAAGGATGGCAGGAAGTCAGGGCCTTGTCCCCGCACAGAGCTACATGGCCAGGGCCAAGGCCCTGTGGAAAATGTCCACACTGAGAGATGCGTTGATGGACTGGGTGACGGTGGCGCACGCCTTTAATCTCAGCACTCAGGAGGCTGAGGCAGATGGAACTCGGTGAATTCGAGGCCAGCTTGGTCTACAGAGTGAGTTCTAGGACAGCCATGGCTACACAAAGAAACTCTGTCTCAAAAAACAAACAAACAAAAGATGCAGATGAAAGATGGGTTTGGTTTTTGTTTTTTTTTGTTGTTGTTGTTGTTTTTTGTTTTTTGAGACAGGGTTTCTCTGTATGTTTTCCTGGCTGTCCTGGACTCACTTTGTAGACCAGTCTGGCCTCCAACTCACAGCAATCCGCCTGCCTCTGCCTCCCGAGTGCTGGGATTAAAGGCATGGTCAGATTCTTAACACTCTGTCTATGGCCACGAGCCTGTGACACACTTCCTAATTTTCACAGCGGCCTTCTCGGGCTTCCATCACCCAGACCACAACTCAGGCAGGTATTTTTCACCTTAAAGGTTGATCAAAACCCCTGGGCTCTTTGTAGTCTCCATCCATGTCTCCAGGCTTTCCTCTGAGAAGCCTTAGAAGTGGGCTGACATCTTGGTCCCCATCTTTTGTGCAGCTCAGTCTGTGGATCATGAGATCAGCTGCGGTGAGAGCGCGGAGTGTGTCACCTGTCACAGTAGTGAGGAGTGTGCCCAGAACACCATGTGTTGCCCTGATTCCGGTGATATTACCCACCGAACAGCTGTCAACAACAGTAAGGCCCTGCCCAGTCCAGGTGGTGGGGAAGAACCAGTGGGCTCAAGAGTCTGCCTGGAGAGGACACACAGACCTTTACACCCACACACCAACTCTGTGAAACCCACTCACCTGCCAGACCCCCCTGAATCCTGCTGCCCAGCCTAGTCCCTGAGGTCTGTGAGCTACCAAGGGGGCTGCCTGACAACAGGAGGAAAGACCTCCTGCCAATGACCCATCCACAAAATGGGGTCTTTTCAATCAGGGGTCCGGGAAGGCGGACTCAGCACAGCTGGGGTATGAAAGGGCTTTGGGTGGTAAGAGAGCAGCCATCTCTCCCCAGTTGATGTTCCAAAGGCTGACTGCTGCACCTGGAATCTAATCCCAGGGGTCTCTGAGGTATACCCAGAGGGGAGCAGATGCGCCCGGAACAGTGACTGTGAGGGCAACTTAAAATGCTGCACCATGAGCTGCGCCATCGACTGTGAGGACTCACAAGCAGGTATGTAGCCTTGAGGCCCCGGAGCCCCATGTCTCCCTAGGCCTCCTCTGGCCATCGCCATACCCTTCATCAGATCCAACAACAGCCCAGGACTAGGTCCCAGGGTAGGAGGAGAATGGCTTGGCCAAGTCATACACACCACCTACAGGCTTGTGGGTTCTTGGTGTGGCCACTCATGATAGGAAGGAGCGCCAATGAGCTAGAAGGCCTAGGAAAACAGACCATTCTGGCACTCAAAGCTGGTCCTGGTGAGTCTATGAGCCAGGTTGGACCTCTGGCACTGAACATGAGAGAACAGCGAAGTGTTCAAAATTAAGAACATGAACATGACATAGGGTTAAATCCTAACTGTCCATGTCCTCCTGTGACCTGGGCATCCCTCCTGTAGGTGAGGGTGTCTTATCCTCCTACCTATGGGTGATTGGGGGGGCAGTATAAGGAACTATACATACTCACCTGCAAAGCCTATAAAGGTGTCTGCCCTTCTGGTCCCTGGGTTGGTGGGTAGGACGAAGTTAAAAGCAGAGGTTAAAAAAAAAAAAAAAAAGCAGAGGTAACCCTCCCTCTTTTCTCACATCCCCTCACCACCCCCCATCTCCATTTCCCCAATATTTCTACAGAGCAACTCTCCCTGTGAGTAGCCTACCCTGGGATCCCTGCCTGGCTGGAGTGACCAGCCCAAGCCTGTACAGCACAAACCTTCACTCCTGGATCCAGAAAGAACATAAACCTTCTCTGCTGCTGCTAATAAAAATCCATTTGGCTTTATGTCTCTGTCTGTCTCTCTCCTGAGCTCCTGAAGGGATGACAAAGCAAGCACAGGCCTGCATTGCTCTAGGCTCTCCAGGGTGGCAAGTCAGCCATAGGTGATTCCTGAGTGGTGATGAGCATGTACGGGAGGGTGGGATGCTGAATCAGGCTTGCAGAGCCACAGTCTAGCTCCATCAAGACCGTGGGACCACAGTGAGTCTCAGGACCAGGAAAGGCCTCCTCACCTGGCTCTACAGGAATGTGCATTTTCTGCATCTAAACTGTTCTAAGGTATGACCAAGCCCAGCCTGCAGACAGAGAAGAAGCTGAGCCTGCAAGGGGCTTGTCTCAGCATCGTACAGACTCTCCAGCAAGGCAGGTGTGCACTGCTCAGACACAAGCAGCGTATGCCAATCCTGCCACCGTCAGCTTGGGTTCACATCAGACTCCACACGTGAGGGGTTCAATCCCAACCTCAGATACCAGCTGTAAGCCTATAGAACCTCCCACACTCCCAACCCAGTCACTTTCCCTGTCCCTTTGTAACTGTTTTTGCTGAAACAGAGGTGTTCTAAAGAAACATCCCTACTGTACCCTCTCCTGGCAGCTATCGGGCTACTGAGGCAATGGATGTCAAGGGCTGGAATCTCTCTAGGAGTCTCACTCTGGGAGAAAGAAAGGGCTGACCTCTGGTCCAGTCAGAGGAGGAAATACCTCCTGTGCTGGCTCCTAGTCATCTTGGAAGAGGGTTCCTCCTTTGAGATTCCCTCAGACTGGCCTGTGGACATGTCTGCAGGGCACTGCCTTTGCTTCTTCTTTTTATGGAAAAAAAAATTTTTTTTTTCGAGACAGGGTCTCTCTGTGTAGCCTTGGCTGTCCTGGACTCACTTTGTAGACCAGGCTGGCCTCGAACTCACAGCGATCCGCCTGCCTCTGCCTCCCGAGTGCTGGGATTACAGACATGCACCACCTGGCTTTTATTAATTATTTTATTTTGTTTTGTTTTTTTTGTTTTTGTTTGTTTGTATTTTTTTGGTTTTTTTGTGGGTTTTTGTTTTGTTTTGTTTTTTGAGACAAGGTCTCTCTGTGTTAGCCTTGGCTGTCCTGGAGTCACTTTGTAGACCAAGCTGGCCTCGAACTCACAGCGATCCGCCTGCCTCTGCCTCCTGAGTGCTGGGATTACAGGCATGCGTCACCATGTCCGGCCATGTGGGGCAGTCTTGATTAGTATTTGGTATGGCTGAACCCAGCTGACTGTGTGTGGTGCCATCCCTGGGCAGGTGGTCCTGGGGGTGTACAGAAAATGGGCTAAGCAAGTCAGGGTGAATAAGCCAGTAAGGCCATTCCTCCATGGTCTCTGTTTCAGTTCCTGCTTTGAATTCTTGCCCTGACTTCTCTTCAAAATGCACTACAACTGTAACTGAAATAAGCTCTTTCCTATCCTCAAGCGGCTTTTGATCATGGTCTTTCTCACAGCAACACAAAATTTGCAAGAGATTTCACATAGTGCTAACAACTTACCAGACCACCTGGCCTTCAGATAGACTGGGGCAAAGATGATTGTGAGTCAGGGATGGGCACGACCACATCTTGACCAGGACTGCTCAGCTATGTGTACCTCCTGCTTCCTGCGTACACCTAAACCTCATTTCTGGACCCCAAAGATGGGCCCAAGGAGTCAATGGGCCTCTTTATTTGTTCCTCTTCCCAATGTGGCCCTACTGAGGAAATCTCCTTTCTCTGTTTTTCATTACTAAATGATTCTTTACTTGGTGTAGAGGGCAGGTGGTTGAACCTAACTTGTTAGGGCTGCCAGAGCCCTGGCCTTGACACTAACAACACCAGAAATAGCTTCACGTTAAACAAGTCATTAAAATGACTCACAAAAGCACCCTGAGCACACAGCTTACAAACCTGCATTTGTCATGAAGGCCAAAGATCAGGAATAGCCGGGTTATCTTAGGCAACGTTCTATAGCTGTGAAGAGACATCATGACTTCAACAACTCTTATAAAGGAAAACCTTTAATTGGGGCTGGTTTACAGTTTCAGAGACTTAGTCCATTATTGTCATGAGGGAAACATGGTGGCATGCAGGCCGACATGGTGCTGGAGACAGAGCTGGGAGTTCTACACCCAAGTCAACAGATAGCATGAAGAGAGAGTGCCACTGGGCCTGGCTTGACCTTTTGAAGCCCCAAAGACCACCCCTACCGACACACTTCCTCCAACAAGGCCACACCTCACAATCCCTGTTAAGTAGGCCACTCCCTAGCGGCCAAGTAGTCAAATTTATGAGACTATGGGGACCATTCTTATTCAAACCACCACACAGCTGGAGACACACAGGGTGGGGCAAAGGAGTAGAAGATATAGGGATGTCTGTCCCTTTAGTACAGACACCTACCAGTTCTCCTAAGCATCCATGTCCAGAGCTACCAAGGAAGGTTTCATTATAGAGTCATGTTGGTGGCTGAATTTCTCTCTCTTACCTGGAGGTCATGAGTAGATCTGGGGGGGTCCAGCCCACTAATCCTATGCCTGGTCTTTGTGGTAAGCAGCCCCATCTGAACCTACAGAAGCCCCCATGTGACCAGACCCCATTTGAAGCTATAGACACCACCATCTGAAGCCCCTGGTTGGGACATCTTGGTGTCACACAAAGAAACATGTGAAAAAAAAAAGCAAAAGTAATTCAAAGCAAGGCAATTTCTTGTTGAAAAAAAAAAAATGTGTGTGCGTGTGTGTGTGTGTGTGTGTGTGTGTGTGCGCGCGCGCGCGTGAGAGAGAGAAAAAGAGAGAGAGAGAGAGAGAGAGAGAGAACCCAAACAAGACTAGAAAGCACTCTTAGCCAAAATGGCCTCCATCTCTTACCTCTGACGTAAGTGGTGATATGTTTCATCCCATTGGTGGGAGTGCAGCTTCACAAGTGATCACACTGGCCGGGCATGGCGGCGCACACCTTTAATCCCAGGCAGATTGCTGTGAGTTCGAGGCCAGCCTGGTCTACAAAGTGAGTCTAGGACAGCCAAGGCTACACAGAGAAACGCTGTCTCGAAAAACCAGAAAAAACAAAAACAAAAACAAGTGATCACACTGGCATTCAGTTGGGGTTTGGTCTGGTTGCTGCCCAAATAAGCAAACTCACATACCCCCAAAATGTGTGTAACCTTGCCTAAGAACTTATTCCTGTTTGGCCAATAAAAAGCAAACATACCTGGGCTGGGATAGGCATGGCTAAGGTTCCAGGGCTAGTCAGGCAGAAAGGTTCTTGGGAAAAGAAGTGGTGAGAAACCAGAGGAAGATTGGAAATGAGGGAGGAACAGGAAGAAGGAAGGCCACGGCGCAGGGATGAGGTGGAGACACACAACATGGCCGCCATGAATGGAGGATTCGGCCCAGATGATGAATGTTAGCAAGTATTTGGGATTGTGGGTGGGGGGTAGCTCAATAGACATTATTAGAAGCAGATGGCATGGGATTGGAGTAGAGTATGGGATAGCGGGCCAAATAGGGGAGATAGTTTAGGAGATTCATATCTGCCCTGCCCCAGGTGAACCAAGGTTATTTTAAAATATAACATTTGTCTGTGTCTTCATTGATTGCCAGCAGGCTAGAAAATAGCCATCCCCACAAGAAGACCATGAGGGCTGGCAGATCTGGATGCATGGGGGCCTGCACAAACTGCTGTACCAACCAAGGACAATGCATGCAGTATACCTAGGCCCCTTATTCAGATCTAGCCAACAGACAGCACATTCTCCACAGTGTGGAGAGCGGGGACTGCCTCTGACATGAACTCTGGTGCCCGCTATTTAACCACTTCCCTCTTGATGGGGAGGCCTGGAGGCACTGAGAGGAAGGGGAAGCAGGCTATCTGGATGAGACCTGATAGGCTGTGATCACTTGGTGGGGGAGGTCTCCCTTTCTGTCACAGACCTAGGAGAAGGGAATTGGGTGAAAGAGGGAGGGAAGGGGAGAATGGGAAGATGCAAGTGAGGGGATAACAATCGGGATGTAATCTGAAGAAATTATTTAAAAAATAAAAAAGAATCCGGGTGTGGTGGCGCACGCCTTTAATCCTAGCACTTGGGAGGCAGAGGCAGGCGCATCACTGTGAGTTCGAGGCCAGCCTGGTTTACAAAGTGAGTCCAGGACAGCCAAGGCTACACAAAGAGACCCTGTCTCCAAGGGGAAAAAAGAGAAAGAAAACACTACCATAATAATAATTAACCTAATAAACATTTATTAGGCCATACTTCTAAATTAACCACAACAGCATTGTGATACAATTGGCTAAGGGTACAAAGGGGAGGGAGGGGGATCAGTTGGAAAACACAAATTTAAAATGTTTCTCACATCTGAAGCTATGATTTGACTGTATCTCAAATGAACTGGATCAGACCAGGGCAGTGTTTTATAGCAATTTCCTCAGAGATAAGATCCCTCACAGAGAAGCTAGTTAAAACTCAGGAAGTGAACAACTCAAATGTTTTAGAAGCCCTTGGAACTAACCATATGTGGTAGGCTCCTCCCTCCCCAAATTTGTGTAAGGAAGAACTGCTTATACAGTAGGAACTGCTAAGAGATACTCTCAGACCAGCAAGCTGCATGGAAGAAATTGAGACCAACTGAGGTACTGGAAAAGAACAGTGTCCAACCTGGTGAGCTGCTGCAGGCTGAGCCCAGCTTTCATGAGCCACTACCCATATTTGGGTGGACTCTTTGTGACTAAATTATCTTAAAGTCAGGAGGGGGGAATGGGAAGATACAATTGAGGGGATAAGAATCAAGATGTAATCTGAATAAGGTATTTAAATAAATAATAAAATTTTACAAAATTGTCTTTTTTTTTTTTTTTTTTTTTGGTTTTTCGAGACAGGGTTTCTCTGTGTAGCCTTGGCCATCATGGACTCGCTTTGTAGACCAGGCTGGCCTCGAACTCACAGCGATCCGCCTGCCTCTGCCTCCCGAGTGCTGGGATTAAAGGCGTGCGCCACCACGCCCGGCCAAAATTGTCTTTTGAGTCATTTCTGATGGTCATGGACTCTAACCCTCTGAAACTGTAAACTACCAATAAACTCTTTCTATATTTTGCCTTGGCCATAGTGGCTTGTCACAGCAATAGAAAAGTAACTAAGACACTCTCAGCAAATAAAAAATAAAAATAAAAATTGTCATTGTTTCACCCTTACTTTGGTCCATTATTGGTTCCTTATCAGGACTGAGCAGGCATTTGTTCTTGCCTCTCCTTTCTTGATTCCTACGAGTCAGAATAAAAGGCACGCTTGGCTTTGTTGTTGTTGTTTTATTTTGTTTAATCAATTTGACACAAGCCAAGGTGTAGTATATAAAAATAGAGAGAGATGCCATGCAACAGATCTGATACGAAGAGATTTGGGGAAGGAAAGAGGAGTTAGGGCCATAAGGGTAGAGAGAGGCAGCAGGAGAGAGAGAGAGAGATGGAGAAAGGGAGAGGCGCCCCAGACACAGGGAGGGAGAGAGAAACCTAGGCAGAGAGAGAGCTCGCAGTGACAGGTCAGTCCTTTATATGTGTGCACAGCTGAATCATGCACACACCCAGAGGTGGCAAGTGATGACGTCAGGTTACGAGGCAACGTAGGAGTGAGCTTGTGGTGCTGCCCATATGCTAACATTCCTCCCTTTCCTTTAATTTAAAAAAATTAGGAACTGGGATGGGAGTGAGGGCCTTGTACTCAGAAAAGACTGCTTTCATACAAGACAAGTTAAAGTATACAATGTAGGTTCATTGGGAGCAGCTCTTGGCTGCCAGGCAAGGGAAGAAGAGAGAGACAGAGACAGACAGAGAGAGAGAGACAGAGAGTGAGCAACAAAATGTCTGGATTATATGGTGAAGGGGAAGAAAGAGCCCTGCCCTGGAAAGTTCAGGGTAGAGGGTGGGGTATGCCAGCCATGCCCTGTAGCAGATAGGGACCTAGGAATGCTGGGAGAACCCGGAGCTGTTTCTCCCAGGTTTAAAGCACACCATTCCAACCTTTTGTTGATAATAAATGGATAAGGGTGAAGAAAGTAATCACCTTTGGCTACTTCCTTCTGACACTGGGATGGCGCTAGGCAGCCAAAAGGCTGAAATGTTGGCCAAGTCTAGGAAGAGCAGGCTGTCCAGGGTCTGAGGGCATCTTCAGCTAGGAGGGGAAATGCAAGTGCAGCTGGCACAATCTGGGCGGTTAGACTGGGGCACCTGCGGGTAGCTGCTTTGGCACTGTCTTAGATGTAGGAAACCTGGCACGATACTGGAGACCAAGTTAACTAGGTTAGAGAGAAAAGAAAAATCTTTTAGGTCCATTTGAAACTTCTGGAGAAGGAGCAAAGGTCTGCCTTAACGCCCCTAGCTAATCCTCTGAGCTCCTTGTTCCTGTCCTACAGCTCTACTCTCCACCACAAGGTTGCTGTCATGGTGGCGCCCTACATGCTCCTATCTCAAGCAGCGTGGCTCTTGCTCCCTGCCACACGGACGTCTGCCACTAGGCAGCTGACCTGAGAACCGCCCAGTCAAGCTGCCCAGCTCTTGTTCCTTCTTTCCTCTGCTCCTCTCCTGTCCACTAGGCAGCTTCGAGATTGACTGTTCACCTGCCCTGGGGTCTTCTTTTTGAACTCTTGTCCTCAGCTTCCACTTTTCTAAAATTCTTTTATTAATGAGCAAGAACCGAAAGAACCCCGATTCCCTAGGTGCCATATGGTGGCCCTGCTGGGGCTCCCCAAGATTCCCAATTAACACGCCTTTCCTGCCTTTTGTGAGTGCGAGGCCAGCCTGGTCTACAAAGCAAGTCCAGGGACAGCCAAGGCTACACAGAGAAATCCTGTGTCAAAAGAAAAAACCAAAATAAATAATAATAAAGGTATTTATTACATATACAATGTTCTGCCTGCATGTGTGCCTGCCTACCAGAAAAGGGCTCCAGATCTCATTAATAGTTGTGAGCCACCATGTGGTTGTTGGGAATTGAACTCAGGAAGAGCAGCCAGTGCTCTTAACCTCTGAGCCATCTCTCGACCCTGCCCCACCCCCTTTTATTATGTAATTGGCAGAGAAAATGAACCCATTCCTGTACCTCCAGCTGACATCACTTCTGTGGCCACCTGGGGCTGTAAGGCCTCCAGCACCTGGCCTGTCCCATGGCTCCAGGGAACTATGACTAGGTACAGACATGACAGTGGCCCAGTCGCTTTGAGCAGCCTTGGGTGGAGGTGTTCAGAAGCTCCACCCCTTCGCCGAACACAGGGGACCCCACTGTCAGCCCTTTTTTTTTTTTTTTAAGATTTATTTATTTAAATATACAGTGTTTCACCTTCATATATGCCTGCATACCAGAAGAGGGTACCAGATTTCACTACAGATGGTTGTAAGCCACCATGTAGTTGCTGGGAATTGAACTCAGGACCCTTGGAAGAGCAGGCAGTGCTCTTAACCTCTGAGCCATCTCTCCAGCCCCCTGTCAGCCCTTTCATAAGAAAACTTAGGTCCACCTTCTGACCTGAGCCTGTGTCTTCACAGAGCAGAACCCTGTCTGGCTTACAGCTGTGGTGGTATGAAAAAGAATGGTCCCCGTAGGCTTATATATTCGAATGGTCGGTCTGCAGTTGGAGGAACTGCTCGAAAAATTAGAACGTGTGGCCTTATTGGAGGAGGTGTGTCAGGGTGTGGGGTGAGGGTTTTGAGGTTTTAAAAGCCCTACCGTCCCCAGTTAGCTTCTTGCTTTCTGCCTCTTGCTTGCAAATCAGATGTGAGCTCTCAGCTACCGCTCCAGCCTGCGCCGAGTGCTCTGTCATGATGGTCGTGGACGCACCCTCTGAAACTGTAAGCAAGCCCTCAGTTAAATTCCCCAAATTGGGCTGGAGAGATGGCTCAGTGGTTAAGAGCGCCACCTGCTCTTCCAGAGGTCCTGAGTTCAATTCCCAGCAACCACATGGTGGCTCACAACCATCTATAATGTGATCTGATGCCCTCTTCTGGCCTGCAGGTACACATGCAGGCAGACCACTGTATACAAAATAATAAGTAAAATCTTAAATTAAAAAAAAAAGTCCCAAATTAAGTGCTTCCTTTTATAAGGTGCTTTGGTCGTGGTGTTCTGACACAGCAATAGTGAAGTAACTACACACCAGAGGTGACTCCCACCACTGGGCTAGCTGCAACAGTTGGACCCCAAGAGACAGGTCAACTCCTTTTATCCTGCTCTGGGAAGACCCTTCTCAGAACTTACAGGAAGGATAGCAGTGTAACTCACGGTGAGCCACACTTAAGGGGCACCACAGTCACCAGGAGCCCATAGCCAGGGGAAGCCCATGCTCACAGGAGCCCATGCTTACAGGTTCTATGACCTGGTGACACCACTTCACTCAGGCTCCAGTGCCCACAGAGATCTGTACATTGGTACAATGTCAGTGAACAGGGGAGATAGGCGATCTCTATGTAGTCAGGCCAGGCTCTGAAAGAGCAAAAAGCATCAACTCTCCAGCCACTCTTTGGCAACTTTAAATTAGGAGTTGCTTGTTAAGATTTTTTTTTTTTTTATTAAATTATTTTGTGTTTGGGTGGTTTGCCTACATGTACCTATGTGCAGCACCTTCATGCAGTGTCAACAGAAACCAGAAGAGATCATCAGATCCCCTAGGACTGAAGTTATAAAGGGTTATGAGCCACCTTGTGGGTGCTGGAGATCCAACCAGGGTGCTCTGGAAGAGCAGCTAGCTCTTAACCACTGAGGCATTTCATTACTCCAGTCCCAGCAGTAAGTTTTTTGTTTTGTTTTGTTTTTTGTTTTTTTTTTTTTGGTTTTTCGAGACAGGGTTTCTCTGTGTAGCCTTGGCCATCCTGGACTCACTTTGTAGACCAGGCTGGCCTCGAACTCACAGCGATCCGCCTGCCTCTGCCTCCCGAGTGCTGGGATTAAAGGCGTGCGCCACCACGCCGGGCTCCCAGCAGTAAGTATTTTACAAACCTCAGCTGGGTATGGTAAGCATGTCCCACCACAACTGCAACGTTTCGTTTCGCTGTCTCCCTTATGGTATTATTTAAAGCCCTTTTTTTTTATTTTATATGTATTTATTTATTTATTTTTGGTCCTTTTTGCTTTTGGTATCTTACTATTGTTTAATCCAAGATAATACAAATTTATTTCCAGCAGGGCACAGTGGTGCATGCATGTAATACCAGCACCCAGAAGAGGCAGCCAGATTGCTGTTAGTTCGAGACCAGCCTAGTCTACAAAGTGAGGACCACCAGCGCTACACAGAGAAACCTCATCTCAAAACAAACAAACAAACAAACAAACAACGGAGGCAGAGGCAGGTGGATCTCCATGAGTTTGAGGGTAGCCTAGACTACAAACCCAGGACAGCCAGGGTTGTTACACAGAGAAACCCTGTCTCAAAAAACAAAGCAAAAACAAAAACAAACAATAAAAGTGTTTCCCCTTGAGAGTTTTCTACCTTTATACCTCCGGTCTATTTGAGTTAAATTTTGTATTCAACATGAGACTTTTTAAAACAAGAACAGCCGAGGTAAGTACACCTATGAGGTTAAAGCACAAGCAATCTGCCCCGGGTAACTCAGCAATCTATTATTACAACAAGAAGAGTTTACACTTCATTTTAGCCACAAAGAACATAAGAAATACAATTATTAAAATATAATTTTTTAGGAAAAAAAGGTTTTGTTTTTCCGAGACAGGGTTTCTCTGTGTAGCCTTGGCCATCCTGGACTCACTCTGTAGACCAGGCTGGCCTCGAACTCACAGCGATCCGCCTGCCTCTGCCTCCCGAGTGCTGGGATTAAAGGCGTGTGCCACTACGCCCGGCTTTGCTTTGTTTTTAACAAAATTGGGGTCATGCCTTTAATGCCAGCACTCAGGAGGCAGAGGCAGGCGGATCTCTATGACCAGCCTGGTGTACAGAGCTAGTTTCAGGGTAGCCACGGCTGTTACACAAGAAATGCTGTTTCGAAAAACCAAAAGGAGGAGGGAGGAGAGGAGGAAGAGAAGCAGCCACAAAATAGCTGGGGGTGGGGTGGGGATGAGGCACACATCTTTAACCCAAGCACTTGAGAGGCAGAGGCAGGGGATCTCTGTGAGTTCCAGGTCAGGGCTACACAGAGAAACCCTGGGAGGAGGGTGGGGGTGCGGAAGGACAGCTTAGTGGATAAAGGCACTTGATCTGAGTTCAATTCCCAGAGCCCAAGTGATGCAAGGAACCAATTCTCACAATTTTTCTTGTGCACGCACACAATTGTTTTTTAATACATACAGTGCAAGAAGGAAAACTAAGTCCATACAGACTTGGGCTGTGTACATGTGTAGACCAGAGTACAGACAGTATCAGGTGCCATCCCTCAGAAGCCATCTTTGGACAGTGCCTGGGCTCCAGTAGGCTAGACTGACTGACTACCCAGCAACTCCCAACGATCCAGTCTCTGCTTCCCCAGCACTAAGGTCCTCATGGCATTTTATGGGCAGAGTTATCTCCCCAGTCCTGCTGGGGGGTTCTGTTTTTGTCTTGGGGGTGTGTGCTGAGACAGGGTCTCTGTATCCTACGACTCGATATATTGACCAAGCTAGCCTCGAACTCACAGAAGTCCTTTTGCCTCTCTCTCCTAAGTGCTGGGATTTATGTAGTGCGCCACCACGCCCGGCTGTTCTGCTTCTCGAAACAGGGCCTCAATAGTAGCACAGGCTAACCTCTGCTTTTACCTCCAGTACTGAAATTACAGGAATTTTTATAAGTGTGCCACTGTCAGCGTACAGGCCATTCCACGGTATCCCGTCGCCGCCCCATCATCATTTATCATAACAGCCATCGTATGAGGTCCGTACTTTTGCGGCTTAACTAGACAAACTTCTTGCACTCCCACGAAGATTTTCAGCTGGAGCTACAATTTGCTTCTCTGTAATTAGTAGCCGCTAAAGAAGCGCCCTCCCGCCCCTTACCCCAATGTCACCACCGCGACCCGTCGCCCAAACTCACACCTCTCCTATAGAACCTGTGAAAGGCCCAAGGGAACAGGGCAACACGGACTGAAGCTACCCAAACACTGCACAAGAAGGAGGTTCTGGCCCGATGTACCCTCCTTTCGGTATGAACTTCCCAAATACGGGACACCTGTGCTCGGCAAAGATGGCGCCTGCTGGGAAAAGAAGAAGGGCGTGGCCTCCCGCCGGCAGCACTTAGAAACCTCGCTTCCGGCGGCGCACAGATGACGTACGTGGGCGCGCCAGGCCGCGTGGAGGTGATACGGCTGATGGAGGTCAGCGAGGGTGGTAGCTGCACCAGTCTCTCGTCATGTAGAGACTGGGCTGCTGAGCGTAGGTACCCGGGACGGGGAGGGGGGCTGGAAAGGGTACCAGTTAG
Source organism: Acomys russatus (assembly GCF_903995435.1). Classification (NCBI taxonomy): domain Eukaryota; kingdom Metazoa; phylum Chordata; class Mammalia; order Rodentia; family Muridae; genus Acomys; species Acomys russatus. Next base: position 12,774,210 of record NC_067158.1, on the reverse strand, counting down.
TAAGGGCCTGCGAGGCCATTGTGGGGAGCTCCGGAAAAGGGGCTTTTGATTCCGTGACCCAAGGGCGCTGGCAGGTTGCAAATTCGGTTCCTGCCGGCTATTGCGCACGCGCCCTTCTGCGGGTGTTGGACGCTAGGCCTAACCGAGGAAGCTACGCAGCCCGCGGTGACCCTTGGCGTCCCCTGCCAGTTGCTTTTCGTGTTTCTGTATTTTAGGTTTCAGGATGGATATTTACTTTAAGAAGCAGGTTTGACTTAAATTGCTCTTAGAGTTGTCTTGAAGAGCGATAATGTTTGCCAGCGCTTCCTTACTGGGTTCAGCAAGTGGTAGATACTGGGTTTGGGTTCCGAACCGTATTTTATTTCCCGGTAAGTATAAGTTAAGCTAGTCTGTTTTTGTTTTGTTGGTTTTTTCCAAGACAAGGTTTCTTCTCAGGGTAGTTTTTTTTTTTTTTTTTTTTTTAATGTGCATTGGTGTTTAGTCAGGTCCCCTGGAAGTGGAGTTACAGACAGGTGTAAGCTGACACGTGGGTGCTGGGAATTGAACCCAAGCCCTCTGGAAGAGCAGCCAGTGCTCTTAACCGCTGAGCCATCTCTCTAGCCCCCCCCCTCACCCATAGTCTTGGTTGTCCTAGACTCAATTTGCAGACCAGGGTGGCTAAGCCAGTCATTTTACGGCTGCAGTAATCTGCTCATATGACAATAAAATAAGCTAGCCATATGCCTGATTCCCGGAAACAGAAGAATTCAAGGTGCTTTCCGTCTCACACGGGTCCTGTCTCACTTTAGGGAGCAAGACTGGCAGGATTGTGGAAAGAAGCACCGTATGGACGGATATGTAGTGTGTTCTTCCAGAAGGTAACATATGGCAGGACTTGAAAAGGGGTCAGTGTGTTTTGCCCCGTGATTGGCAGGGAGGGCAGTAGTACCAAGTCGTGCACCGTGGGATGAAAGTGCAAAGCGTTATTTGGAGCGGAGCCTGTGCTGTTTAGCTAAAAACTGGGAAGGTGGCTCTGTGTGGTGTCAGGGAGTGTTTGCTGTGATCGATTCAGTTCACGGGTTCCGGGGTGTGACTCGGTTGGAACTGCTCGCCTGGCTCACATAAAGCCCTGGGTTGATCTTCAGGAGTGGTAGGTAGGGTACTTGTAATCCTAACACTTGGGAGGTGGAGGAAGGAGCAATAGAAGTTGAAGGTCACCCTCAGCTACATGAAATAATTGTTGTCAGCCTGGGCTATATGAAACTCTGCCGTTTTAGTTTTGGTTTGTTTGGTTTTTCGTTTTTTTGTTTTTTTTTAAGCCAGTTATTTATTTATTTATTTCTGTGTCTCTGTGTGTGTGTGGACAGAGGCCCAGAAAGAGTAGGAGCCATGGAGGTGGAGTGAAAGGTAGCTCTGTGAGTCACAAGGGTGCTAGGGACTTTTGTTAATCTGGGGAAACAGCAAATGCTGTTAACTGCTGAGCAATCTCTCCACCCACCCCCACCTCCAAACACACACCAAAAAAAAAAAAAAATCCAAAAGTTAAGGGGAGTGATTTTTTTTTTTTTTTTTTTTTTAAAGACAGGTTTCTCTGTGTAGCCCTGGCTGTCCTAGACTCACTTTGTAGACCAGGCTGGCCTTAAACTCACAGAGATCCGCCTGCCTCTGCTGGAACTAAAGATGTGCTACACTACACCCGTCATGGGGAATGATCCCCCCCAACCCCCAATGTTGGTTAATGAGGCAGCCTTCCTCATTTGGGGAGTCTTACTCCCATGTCCGTGGTGTTGGTGTGTTTCCCAGAAATCACAGGAACATGAGTTATATATCCTAAGTTTCCCAAAATCATTCTGACTTAGAATATACTGTCATGTTTCTTTAAGCCAATAATTGGCGTGGGGGGGGGGTGTTGTTGCTTGTTTGTTTGTTTTTTAATATTTTATTTATTATTATATATACAGTGCTCTGTCTGCATGTATACCTGCAGGCCAGAAGAGGGCATCAGATCACATTATAGATGGTTGTGAGCCACCATGTGGTTGCTGGGAACTGAACTCAGAAGAGTCAGGGCTCTTAACCTCTGAGCCATCTCTCCAGCCCACGCCAATAATTTGTGATCCTGGATACCAGCGAAAGTAAAAAACAAAATAACCAGACACACATGTCCAGATTCTCATACAGAAAGGGGGACCCGGGGATCTGGGTGAATTCTGAAGTGCGGCTGGGACTAGTGCCTCCCAGGCCGGAATTGGCCACTTTCTGTCCTGAAGCAGAGGCCGCTCAAGGCTCTTGTGCCATCGTACATAGTGAGTGCTCGCAGCAGAGAAGGGCTGAGGCCAGCTCTCGTCATTCTCATGCTGGTGTCTAAGCTTATATAATACTACTTTCTCTTTCTCTTCAGGACTTTGGAATCACTTGCTAGGGGTCTTACCTCCCTCCCCTCCCCACCATGGCAGTTCGCTTGATGAAGCAGTGCACATGCCTGCTGAGAGAAGCTACCCGCCTAATCCCTGCCAGTGCTCCACTCGGCCAACTGAGACTTGCTGGAGTGGCCTGTAAGACTCTGACCTCCTCAGTCACCTCGGCCAGTTCCCCCTCCTCAGGTTCCTTGACGGAGCTGTTGGGGAGAGAGCAAGTGTTTACTGCCTACCCGGAGCACCAGGAGGTGGACTCCCTCATTGAGAAAGCCACCAGGCCAGAGGAACTGCTGGAACTGCTAGGTGGGGATCACAGCCTGCACAACAATCATGCGGCCCTCATCCTCATCCGCCTCTCTTACCTGCTGTCTGAGAAGCCAAAGGAGAAGGCCTTGCTTATGGAGGATGCTCGCTTCCAGCAGCTTCTCCGGCTGGTAGACAGTCAGGTGAGTGTTAATATGTTGCCTGGATAGGTGACACCTGCTATTAGACAGGGCTCCTGACATTTGAGGGGTGGTGCTTTTTGGTTTTCAAGCAGTTTCTCTATGTAGACCAGGCTGGCCTCAAACTCACAGAGATCTGCCTGCCTCTGCCTCCTGAGTGCTGGGATTGCAGGTGTGTACCAGCCTACCCAGGCATATTCCTGGCATTTCTTATTCTAGTTTTCAAAGAACGTTCCAGTGCTTTTTGTTTATGCTCCCAGGAACCTATTAGGTAAATGTTGGCATCAAAGACAAGCAACTGACACCTGGTGTCAGAAGTGCAGGAGATGAGCCTGGCTCCTTTCAGTTCCCTTGGTGCTTTCCCCTCAACAGCAGAGCCCCCTGAACTACAGCGGGAGGAAATGCTCTTTCACACAGCTACTTCCCGGCGTTTCGCCAGCTAAAAGGAAGTGCAAACCTGCCCTGGCTAACCTGCCTCTCACTCCCTGTCTCAGTGTGATAAAGAAGGGCTGGGCTAAATGCTTTAAAGACTTGCAGGGAGGAAGGGTGGCGGCAGGATGGCTTGGTGGTTAAAAGTACTGGCTGTTCTTGTGCAGGTTCTGAGTTCACTTCTCAGCAACCACATACATGGCGGCTCATAACCATCTTTAAAGGGATCTGATGGTCTCTTCTGCCATGCAGGTGTAGTTAAGCATGTTACTTAGTTTGCAGTGTGTGTCAAGTCATGTTCACTTGTTTCTTCCTGAGTGTATAGTTCATAAAATAAACTTAATAAGCCCCTTAGTCTATGAGGTTTTAGTTGCAGTTGGGTTTTGTTTAATGTTCCCATAGATAAAGTCTTAAGATACAAGACTAAACATTGTTTTGCAGAATAAAGATAGTAACAATAGAAACAGGAGGTTCTGTGGTTTTAAAGTTATTTGTTTTGTTTGTGCTTTTAAGCGTTCATGTGGAGGTCAGTGTTTGCCTCATAGGAGTCCATTCTCTCCTTCCATCCAGCTTCGCTACAAGCGCTTTACCCTCCAAGTTGTCTCCCCATCCCTGAAGCCAAGTGTTTACAATGTAAAATGTTGACAGTTTGCCGCTGTTCAGGTTTGAAAACTGCAGCTCTAAACTGTTCCTGGCTGTAAATGCAGGGGCCTGGGAAAGCCCCACCCCTGCCCACAGTTTCTGAGTACCCCTCCCTGCCTCCTGTGTGAGGCACCAACATTCTTTGAGGCTCTACAGTAACCCCACTGTGTGTATGTACAAAGGTGGACTTGTCCAGGAGGACCAGGAAGTGCAGACACCCAGACCTCCCAGGGGCCGGAATAGCAGTGGTGCCTCTCAGCCCTTCAGACAGCAGCTTCTGTCTTCCACTGCGCTTCCCGTTCTCCTTTCAGAGGTGATGAGAGGTGCAGAGAGTTTGATGCACAAGTAATCACACCATTTGCTGTCTTCCCTGATGAGCCATAGCTCCTAAGACTTGAGTCATTCAGTGTACAGAAGAATCAGCCTTTTCAGAAAAGAGGCAGTAGTGGCAATAGGACAACAGGATCTGCACTCATAACTGCTGAGACTTGGGGACAACTGCACATCACCAGAAACTTGTTGAAAAGTAGAAGGGAGGGTTGGAGCTTTTCAGACTCAAAATAATTTTTCTGAAGAAAAGACATGTTTTTTTATACCTAAAAATTTGTCATTGTAAGCAAAAGTAATAAGTGTATACCAAAACTGGCCATAGAAACCTGGTGCTGTTGGAGGCAAGGCCCCTGGGCCTGTGTTCTCTGGCCAGTGTTTGTATCTCTTGTGCTTGCAGCTCAGGTATGCGCCATGTGACCATGCCAGCCACAGACTGAGTCTATATTAAGGACTCTGTCTTACACATAACTCTTTCTTGCAGAGGTGAGCTACCTAGGCCACCACTAGTAAAAGTCCTAGACTCTTAGGCTGCAGGAACAGGTTCAGGAAACAGGGCCTGTGAGGCTGGGCTGGCAGTAGCTGCTCGGAATGCTTGTGTTAGATACCTATGGAACTGGCCTCACGTTGCCTTTTTCCTTTTCTGTGCAGATATCTTCGATCTGGCATGGGACCCTTGTGAAGCTGCTGCGGAGCCTGTATACACTAGGGCTTCCTCAGACCTCCAAGGAGCTGCGGTCAGTGGAGCAGGAGGTACGCTGGCGTCTGCGCAGGCTCAAGTACAAGCATTTGGTCTTCCTGGCTGAGGCCTGTGCCTCCTCCATGCGGGAGCAGCACTCCCAAGAGCTGATGGCTGAGCTGCTGATGCATCTGGAAAGGCGTTGGACAGAGATCAATGACAGCCGTACGGTGGTGACCATGATGACGAAGGCAGAGCACCTCTCAGAGTCACTGATAAACCACGTGGAAGACAAGGTATGGGCCAGAGAACAGACCTTCTGGGATGTTGGGGCTGTTCCTTGGGTGGTAGTCTTCTGCAAAAGAGAAATGGGATTGGAGCCCTGGAAGCATCTATACAGTCTCAAGTCTTGCAGAGACAAGGGCTCCAGCCACATAAACCCAACATCTAACCACGTGATCTTGAGAAGTAGGTGTGGTAGGTAACTTCTGAAGTTAACACAGGAGTCCTGGTCTGGCCTCAGCTATCCCGTGCACAGCTCAGCTTCTAGCTAGAATTCTAGAGGTGGCCCTGTCTACTACCCCTTCCGTATTGCTATCCCTGCAGTCAAGTCAAATTCGGTTCCTGTCTTCTCATGATGGGAGCTGGCCCAAATGGCTGCCACAGCAAGCTCTGCTGCTCATGGGCCCTGTGTCCCCTACCCTGGGACCTAGGGATAAGTTTGGCTGCAGACACTGCACTCCAAATCCAGGCATTCCTGGGGCAGGCATACAGGCTGATTCTATGCAGCCGGGCCTGTGTTGAGTCAGCTCAGGCCCAGTTGCTGTCTCACAGGGGCTGCACTGGATGGGACCCCTGCCCCCAGCTCGTCCCAGCCACTTCAGCTGATCCCTGCGCGGCTGTGGTTGACAGTGCCTGGAGCTGGTGGAGCAGTTTGGCCCTGATGAGCTTCGGAAGGTGCTAATGTCGCTGGCAGCACAGAGCCGGCGGTCAGTGCCCCTGCTGCGGGCCATCTCCTACCACTTGGTACAGAAGCCCTTCCCGTTGACGAAAGGCATGCTCCTGGACCTGGCCTACGCTTACGGTGAGAAGAGAGAGCCCCGGCTGTGGACACCTGCAGCTGTGTCAAATTCAGTGCCTGTCCTAATGATGGCGAGCACTGGCCCAGAAGGCTGCCACAGAAACTCTGTGACTCCTGAGCCCTGTTCTTTATGCTAGGTTTGGGGATAAGTGTAGTCACAGACACCAAGCCCCCAGATGTGAAGTCTGAGGTGGGTGGGGCGGTGAGCGTGGGCACTGCCCTCCCCCACAACGAACCTCTGCCCCACAGGTAAACTCAGTTTCCATCAGACCCAAGTGTCCCAGCGCCTCGCTGCTGACCTCCTACCCTTCATTCCCAGCATGACCCCTGGCGAGGTGGCCCAGTGCGCCAAGTCCTTCGCCTTCCTCAAGTGGCTCAACCTGCCTTTGTTTGAAGCCTTTACACAGGTGAGTTAGGACTACAGGGCTCTGTGGAGAGGCTTTGCAGGCCTCCGTTGAGAACTGCTGTTTTAATGATGGAAGCAAGGTCAAACTGAAAATACTCATTTGTGGGTCAAAAATACAGGTTTCTGATTTGGAAGGTGATGTCTAGTGGTGGGGAGAAAAATGTATTTGAAGGCAGTTGCCTGTTTTGTTCCCGAGTGTCCTGTCCTGTTGCCATTTATCTTGGGGCAGCCATGACTCTACACAGGAAAGGGAGGCACCTTTGTACTCCAGCTTCTGACCATCCATGTGGATTGTATGGAAACATGGTGCCTAAGTGCACATGTCCCTATAGCGATCAAAGCCACTATCAGGGAGGTGAATTCTGGGAAGCTCCTGCTGGGTGCAGAGTCTGGGCTCTTAGAGAGGGGAGGAGGCTGCTGCTGACAGGCCACTGACACTTGTCTCTCTACTGTCTTAGCACCTCCTGAGCAGAGCTCAGGACGTCTCCCTAGCCCATCTGTGCAGTGTGCTTCTTGCTTTTGCCCGTCTGAACTTTCATCCTGAGCAGGAGGATCAGTTCTTCAACTTGGTATGCGCACTCAAAACCACTTTCCTGACACACTGGCCACTGTCAGGGGTGGCGGGGGTGGGAGTGAACAGCCCAGCATTTGGCGTGAGAGAGTAGGGGCATCCCAGGGGTCATTGGAGCACAGGCAGGCTATTGGCCATTGGCTTGGTGTGGTTCTGAAAGCAGCTATATCACTGTTGCCCACTGGGGAGCAAATTTCACAAGAAATTTGAGGCCTAGGTCCCTGCTCATGGGCAAGATGTGAGTAAACCTAGCTAAAACACACCAGGATACTCGACTCCAGGCACGAAGAAGGCTCCTTGTACATTAGCCTGGGATTGGTGTAGGCTTTACCTAGTCAGGATGTGGGTCTTGCTTTCTAGCAGCTGCCTCTGGCTCCAGTATGACAGGTCAAGAGCCGAAGTGGCTGCAGACTTGGCTAGGGTGCTCCAGGCCCTGCTGAGCCTGCTTCTCCACTGTACCCCTTGCTCAGGTGCACGAGAAGCTGGACACCATGCTGGGAAGCCTGGAGCCAGCCCTGCAGGTGGACCTGGTCTGGGCACTGTGTGTGCTGCAGCAGGTACGAGAAGCAGAGCTGCAAACAGTTCTCCATCCTGGACTTCACACACGGTTTATAGGTAGGTGAGGACTCTGCCCTGCACACAACATAAGCATGCATTCTCTTCTGGAACATGGAAGCTTGCTGTTCTACCAGCCAGGCAAGAAACTGGAGCAGAGTCAGGAGAAGGCCAGAGTGCACAAAGCACATCCCATGATGTCTTAGAATTACTCCCTGTGATTGGCCTACAGATTTTTTAAAAATTTATTATTGTGGTTCGTCTGCATGTACACCTGCATGCCAGAAGAGGGCATCATATCGGATTATAGATGGTTGTAAACCACCATGCTGTTGCTGGGAATTGGACTCTGAGCCTTTTAACCTGAGCCATCTCTAGCTCCCTGGCCTATAGATCTTAACTTTGGAACCAGCCTAAGGCTGTGCAGACACTACAGCCTTAAAATGTGCTGTCCCTTGTGATCCCCATTTCTTTTTTCTTTTCTTTTTTGTTTGTTTGTTTTTATTTAAGTAATTTATTTAGATTACATCTCAATTGTTCCCCCGTCCCTCCTTCTTCCTCTCTATTCCTCTCCCTAGGTCTGTGACAGAAAGGGACCTCCTCCCCCACCATATGACCACAGCATGTCAGGTCTCATCTAGATAGCCTGCTTCCCCTTCCTCTGAGTGCCTCCAGGCCTCCCCACCGAGGGGAAGCAGTCAAATAGGGGTAGTAGAGTTCCTGTCAAGAGTCAGGCCCTGCTCTCCTGCAGCTGTGGAGAATGTGCTGTCCATGTGATCCCCATTTCTTTTTTGCACCTGCTGTTCTACATCACCCAACCTCTCTTCCTTTCCCAGAAAGCACATCTGCAAAGGATCAGAGTACCTTCCAGAAGTTGGTGCACATCAACACCACGGCCCTGCTGGAGCACCCTGAATATAAAGGCCCTTTCTTGCCAGCCTCAGCTGTAGCACCCACTCCCTTGTCCTCTAGCAAGAAGATGACACCCCTACAGAAGGAGCTGCAGGAGACACTGAAGGCCCTGCTGGAGAACGCTGACCAGGGCGGCCTGGAGGTGGCCACACAGTATGGCTGGGTGCTGGGTAAGTGCTCCCTTCCACTGGGAAAGAGTCTAAATGGAACAGGCCTTTGTAACTCTGCGTGGTACAGCGATTAACAACAGAGGCCTGCAGGCGCCTCCCCCCAATGCATCTTCGTGTGTACACTGAAGGGTCTCTGAGGCGTCTCCTGTAGGTCTCATCCAGTTCCCTCCCCGCAGATGCAGAGGTACTCCTGAGTGCTGATGGCCACTTTCTGCCCCTAAGAGATTTTGTGGCTCCTCACCTTGCCCAGTCAGTTGGGAACCGGCCACTACCCCCTGGAGCTAAAAGGTACTTGGGTGGGTACCCTCGTCATGGCCACTGCTGTTTGTGAGTGTCTTGATCTGAGAACATGCCTTGTAAGCACCCTTTCCTCTGCCAGGATCGCTTTCCTACGCTGGGAGTTCCCCAACTTCAACAGCCGAAGCAAGGACTTGTTGGGCCGTTTTGTCCTGGCCCGTCGACATGTTCTGGCTGCAGGCTTCCTAGTGGTAGATGTGAGTACCTGCTGGGCACGGGTCACTGCCAAGGGAGAAGCCCCTACCTAATTAAAAGAGCTAGCAGGATAGAGGCAGGTACCCAGCTCTAGACCCTAAGCCGGTGCCTCCCCCACTATACACACAGAAGCTTAGCTTGCGCCTGTGGCGCTAGGGTTCAGGCCTGTAGTTAACACCGCTGTGTGGCCACGTGGGGCTGCAACACAGGAACACCTCAGTGCGGAGTTTCCTTCAAAGAAAAGCTTCAGAGCTTTGAGGGCTGTCCCATTTTCTTCAGAAGCCCTGCTGGCACCTCACCATGTGCATAGCCTCACTCCCTGTGCTCTTCCTGAGGACACTGAGGCCAAGGGTTGGGTATTTGAAGCCGTCAGTCACCAGCACTGACAGTAGGAGGGGTCGCACTGGCCATGTAAGGGCGGAAAAGGACTCCACAGCCTCTGTGACCTGTCTCCGCTGCTTTCTTCCAGGTCCCGTATTATGAATGGCTGGATCTCAAGTCTGAATGGCAGAAATGCGCCTACCTCAAGGACAAGATGCGGAAAGCAGTGGCTGAGGAGCTAGCCAAATGACCTTTCACTTCAGTTCAGACTGCTTAGAGACCAGCAGGGAGTGCTGGCCACCAGAGTCCTCATCCGTAAGGGTGAACCATCTCTGAAGGGCCTTGGCCAGCAGCTCCAAGGACAGGTGGTCCTAATAAATCTTTTGTTTTGGTGGAGGCCAGATATCCTCCTAGGCTCTGTCTGTTCTCTCTTCTCTCCTTTATTTTGGAAACACACCTCTGTCTCTTTGCCCAGCTCTCCAGGGTTCTACCCAGTGTGCTCACCTCCAACTCCCCAATAATGCCTGTGGGATCGGCACGGCAGAGGATTTGAGAGACAGAAAACCTGGGGCGCTTGAGGTTCCCAGGAAACTGACAAGAATTGGAGTTGTGATTAGAGTCCTGAGAGGTTTCCTCCCATCCCTGTGTGACTAGAGCGTGTCTGATGGGAGCAGGTGCTGTGAAAGCATTTGAAAGGTCATGGTTCTGGGAAAAGAGAAAGGGCCACTTGGCTGATACCACTCCATGCTTACCTAACTACAGCCAGCTTGGCAACCCGGTCCAGATGGTCACCCCCACCCCTACTCCCAGCTGCTGTGAGTAGCATCAAGGTGTCTGCCTTCTGCCCCTGCAGGGGACTGGCTCCCTTAGGTAGGGCTTGCCTAGTCTGTACATTCCTCCCAAAGCACTTAGCACCTGTGTTGTCCTGTACAGGCTGTTGCTTACCACAGAGGCGAAGGGGGAAGCAAAAAAGTGGCTAGAACTGCAGAAAGGAACAGCTAGCCACGGATTGTCTGTGTTGAGGTGGGATAGGTATAGTGAGGCCTACTGGTGTGTGAGGAAATAAACATACTGTTGACCCCCATGCGCCCCTGGCTTTTCTTTTGAGCTAACCGAAGGTCACCATTCAGTTAGTACTCAGGTGGCTTCCTCAGTGGTCGGACTGTGCTGCAAAGTCACTCTGGCGCTAGCAAAAGGATGCTCCTGTCACCACAGGATCCTTACGACAGTTGCTACTGCCATCAATCTAAATGGTACAAGGACTGGCATGTAACCTGGATGTAGGGACATGAATTTTCCTAGATTGCTACAGCTCATTCTGCAGGCCCCTAACATCTTTGTTGATGATGCTTTATTTGTTTTTAAGGTTTATTTTTAATCTTATAGGTGTGTGTGGATATGTGCACCGGGTCAAGTTGCCTGTGGAGACCAGGGCATCAAAGCGTAGAGTAGTGCAGTACTCAGAACTGAGCTCAGGTCCCCTGCTGTTCTTTACCTGCAGATTCTTGGTTCCGGCAGCTTCCTTGTGACAGGTGAAGATGCGCTTCCCTGGTCGCTGCTGACCTTTTTGTGCACCTTTTTGTCTTTGATAAAACTAATGAGCAGTTGCCACCTGTTTTCTGAACCACCCCAGGTCTCGGTGTTGAGGTGGTGGTTGTTGTGGTAGCATGTCCGGCTATCAGCAGTGCTGAGGGTCAAAACCAGGTAGATGCTCTGCTGCTTGAGCCACACTTCCAACCAAGTCTGACTGTTCTGTAGACTCCAGGCCTTAATCCTTTGTTGGGTATGCAATTTGCATACGTTTTCTCCCAATCTATAGCTTGTGGTTGTTAGCCCTCTTACAATGGCTTTTTACAGAGCATAAAATTTTTAATTAGATTCAGTTACTCATTTTTACTTTTACAGATTCTACTTTGGTGTCAAGTCTTTTGTGGTTTTGGGGCTGGGCATGGATTTTAAGACAGGATTTCTCTGTGTAGCCCTGACTACCCTGGAACCTCTTTGTAGACCAAGCTAGCCTTAAACTCAGAGATCTACCTGCCTCTGCCTCCCAAGTACTAGGGCTAAAGGTGTGTGCTGCCACACCCAGCTTGGTGTCATCTTTTTTGTTTGGTTGGTTTGGTTTGGGTTTTGAGACAGGGTTTTTCTGCATAGCCTTGGCTGTCCTGGACTCACTTTGTAGAACAGCTATGCAGAGAAACCCTGTCTCAAAAAAAGAATTCGATAATTTTAAGTCTTTGATTTTTTGTTTTTGTTGTTGGTTGGTTGGGTTTTTTTTTTTTTTTCAAGACAGGGTCTGTGTAGCCTTGGCTGTCCTGGACTCGCTTTGTTGAATCACATTTTTTTTTTAAATGTGCATTGATGTTATTCCTGCAGCCATGTCCTTGGAACTGGAGTTTCAGGCAGTTGTGAGCTCTCATGTGGGTGCTGGGGATTGAACTTGGGTTCAGGCCAGTGCTCCTAACCACTGAGCCATGTCTCCAGCCCCCAGTCTTTGATCCAGTTAGAAGCAAGTGCTCATCTTTAAATGAGGGGGTTTGTTACCCAGTTTCCATGTGCACCCATGTTCATATGTGTGCACACCTGAGCATGCATACTAGAGAGCAGCCAGTGTTCCCCCAGGCACTGTCCGCCTTTTGCTTTGTTTCCTCGTGGTGTGGTCTCTCTGGCCGGGATCTTGCCAAGTAGGCCAGACTGGCTGGCCCTGAGCCCTGGGGTCCATCTGTCTCTGCCTTGCTAAGCCTGGAAACATACATGCACTTTAGGGATTAAACATAGGTCCTCACATTTGCAGGCAAGCATTTTACCTGCAGTTTTGTAAGACTTAAAATGGAGGATGAAGGGTGTGGCTTCTAGGTATCCGCTGAAAAGCGCCCCTCCTTCCTTCACCAGCACTGTCCCCCGCTGATTTTTGTATCTGTGCTTATACAAAAAGTTTGCATATTTCTCTGTGTCCATCACTGAGGTTTGTGCTGTTGGTGTGCCTGCAGTGTTACATGTTCTCAGCTACCATGGCTACAAGATAGCCTTAGGCCAGGCATAATGGACCACTCCTGTAATCCCAGCATCTAGAGGGGCTGAAGCAGGACAATTGCAAGTTTTGAGCTAGCCTAAGCTTTTTGCCTTAAGTAGACAGGCATAGTGGCTCACAACTTTAATCCCAGCACTTGGGAGGCAGAAGCAGGCAGATCTCTCTGCATTCAAAGCCATCCTTGCTTACAGAGACAGTTTCAAGACAGCCAAAGCTACGTAGTGAGACTGTCTTGAAAACAACTAGAAAATCACTTAATGAGTCTTCCTGTCTAAGATACTTTCAGTTGGAGCTCCTTGGTCTTTCCGTTGAGTTAGTAAGCATGGAACTTTTAATAGAAATTATGCTAAGTCTATAGAACAATTTGAGGAGACATTATTACTGTTCTGAATTATGCAAGCAACAAACACATCTCATATTTTTGTAGGTCTTTGATAGCTTTCATCACAATTTTGTAGTCTTTGTTTCTTCAGCATATGGCCAAGGGCTTAGAATGATTGACTGTGAGTGACAACATGTTATTGTTCAATTTGGGGGTATGGGGCGGACTGAGACAGGATCTCACTATGTAGCTCTGGCTGTCTTGGAACTCGCTGTATAGAGCCAGCTGGCCTCAAACTCACAGAGGTCCACCTGCCTCTGTACCGCCACATCATGCCTGTCTTGTTTTTAAAGATTTAGTTATGTATATATACATGCGTATCTCTGGGTTTCTGCAGGTGCCTGATCTTGAGCGGGAATCAGGCAGAGATGAGCTGCCTGGCATGGATTCTGGGAACCAAACACCTACTGAAAGAGCAGCCCTGTGTAACATGTTCTTTTCTGATGTGTGTTAGTGTACAAGTTTTAAACTGTCTAACATCTGGGCTCTCCCCACCCCCAACTTGGCTTTTGGTTTTTTTGACATAGAGTTTCTCTGTGTATCCCTGGCTGTCCTGGAACTCAATCTGTAGACCAGGCTGGCCTTGAACTCACACAGATCCGCCTGCCTCTGTCTCCCGAGTACTGGGATTAAAAGTCTGCACCACTGCCACCTGCCCTGAGCTCTATTAGTCTCATGCACTTGTTTGTTTGTATTTAGTGGAATCTGGCCTTGAATTTATTTATTTATTTTTTTATTTATTTATTTTATGGTTTTTTTGAGACAGGGTTTCTCTGTGTAGCCTTGACTGTCCCGGTCTCACTTTGTAGACCAGGCTGGCCTCGAACTCACAGCCATCTGCCTGCCTCTGCCTCCCAAGTGCTGGGATTAAAGGCATGCGCCACCACGCCCAGCTTTATTTTATTTTTTAAGATTTATTTATGCAGTACTCTTATCTGCATGTATGCCTGCAGGCCAGAAGAGGGCACCAGATCTCATTATAGATGGTTTATGGGCCACCATGTGGTTGGTAATTGAACTTCGAACCTTTAGAAAAGCAGCCAGTGTTCTTAACTTCTGAGCCATCGCTCCAGCCCCTGGCCTTGGACTTCTGATCTTGACCTTCCTGCTACCTTCTCCCAAGGTCTGCGATTAGGAGAGTGTGCCCAAAATAACCAAGGAAAAGTCTTGCCTTACAGTTCAGTGGGGTGTTTGTTCTGCCTCTGGGCAGAAGCACTTCCTGCTTTGGTTCCAAAATTTCTTGGCTAGCAGAGCACAATGTTGCAGGGGTACAAAACAAAAACAAACAAAAAAGTTGTAATGGTCACTAGGAGTGGTCCTCCACTCCTTGGATGTTGGATTCATGAATCCTGGATCCTGTCAGCCCTTGAATTTTGGTTGGATTTACTTCCTATTCTCCAGTGCACATAAGCGTTCCAAGAGTAAAGCTGCTGCCTTCAGTTCACTTGCTCTAATCAGTGTAATATTGCTGTAAGCAGCCTAGGGCTGTCACCAGGCTAAGGGCAGAGAGCACAGCAGAGATGGCCAGAAGCTTTTGAGGTCTCCAAGCCTGCTGCAGTGACAAATTTCCTGTGACACACTTCCTAACCTTTTCTTACCAGTCCCACCAACGGGGACCATTCTCACTGAATCATGCTGCTTCACAAGTGGGAAGTCCTGGTGAAAGAGGTGAGCAGCATCATGGAAGGATGTAACCCATTCAGAGACTGCCCTCAGGGGTCTGGGCACCAAATGTGAGGTGGGCTGGGGAAGAGGAGGAAGTGGTTCTGCCAGACAGCCCCACTAAACAAGACAAGGTGTTTACTGTGTGTATGTGTATTCATTGGGTTAGGTGTTGCGTTATTATCTGACTTATAAAAATAAATTTTAAAATAACTTCTGGAACAAATGTTTTAAATTTATGTTAACTTCACTTTTTAGTAGAAATATCCCATCTAGTTTTTCATTGGGAGTTCTTGTTTTGGGTGTTTTTGTTTTTGTTTTGGAGGCAGTCTCACTAGGTAGTGCTCACTAGGTAGTGGCACTCATTATGTAGACTAGGGTGGCCTTAAATTTGGAGTGTTTGTTCTACTGCCCGAGAGTTGGAATTATGAAACATATAAACAAACCTGCTTTGTGCATGACAATTTATTTTTCTTTTTATTGTCTTAGAGTCTTGGCAGTATGGGTGTATTCTGTATTACTTCAGTGTTGGGTGGTTTGAGGGGATTTGTTGTTGGGTTTGTTTGTTTGTTGAAACAGGATTTCTCTGTATAGCCCTAGCTATCTTGGAACCTGCTTTGTGTAGACCAGGCTGGATCACAGAGATCTGCCTGCCTCTGTCTCCTTCCTGAGTGCTGGGATTAAAGACATGCCACCAATGCACTGGCTGCCTGGGCGTGGTGGCACACACCTGTAATCCCAGCACTCTGGAGGCAGAGGCAGGCAGATCTCTGTGAGTTCAAGGCCAGACTTGTCTACAAAAGGAGTCCAAAACAGCCAAATCTACCCAGAGAAACCCTGTCTTGAGGGCGGGGGAGAGTACTGGCTGTTCTTCCAAAGGACCAAGGTCCAATTTCCATAATCTGCATGGCAGTTTACAATTGTCTATAAATCCAGTTCTAGGGGATTTGACACCCTTACACAGACAGACATGCAAGCAGGGCAGGACACCAATGTACTTTTTCGTTTGTTTGTTTTGGTTTTGGTTTTTTATTTTCCAGACAGGGTTTCTCTGTGTAGCCTTGGCTGTCCTGGACTCAATTTGTAGACCAAACTGGCCTCAAACTCACAGAGATCCCCCTGCCTCTGCCTCCAGAGTGTTGGGATTACTGGTGTGCACCCCTGTGTCTGGCTAAAAGTCTAATATCTTAACTGTGGGCTTTTGTAAAATCCAAAAATAAGTAATGTACTTCCTTTTATAGGAGGGAAGAACCAAGGCACAGTTATAATCAGTTCAAAACAAAACCAACCTCTGGCAGTGTAAGTAGCTCAGTGTCCAATGTCTAGAAGTCACTATGATCTGGGCTTCAACGGGCCTGAGTAGTCATGAGGCCTGCGGTACATGCAGCTTGTCTTGTAGACTCCACCCACTGCTGTTAGTAGCCACAGACCTGGTGTCTCCAGTGCACTGCGCTCTCAGCTGCTCTCTGTGTCCTCAGCCCCAGTAGAGAGATCTCAAGACCACCTGGGATACTCTTACACATTCCTA
Source organism: Acomys russatus (assembly GCF_903995435.1). Lineage (NCBI taxonomy): Eukaryota > Metazoa > Chordata > Mammalia > Rodentia > Muridae > Acomys > Acomys russatus. The sequence goes on along the minus strand of NC_067158.1, from coordinate 12,758,183 downwards.
AGATTGGCTGCCCACTTGAAACTAAGCCTTGGCCCTACTGGACCACAGCTTCTGTGTGCCTACCCTGAGAGAACTTCTCAGAAGATTTTGCCTCAATGATGCTGGTCTCTATTAATTATAGAACTTTTTCCCCCCCGGCCCCAGTTAAATGATTTTCAGGTTTCACTTTGTGGTGCTGGTCTCTTGTTAAAATCATGGCTGACTCTGCAGTCCTAGATAACCAGAAAGCACAGATTCTTAACTCAAGATATGACACAAGTGGCCCCAGCAGTCTTCGCTTCCCTTTGGAATGTCACAAGCCAAGCCTCCGCCATCTGTGCCTCTCAACATTCCTACCTCCTAAGCTCCCAGAACAGCTCACTAAGCTCTCAGCAGCCAGGGGCCTCTCTAGCCCAAAGCTCCAGACATCTCCACTGTCTTCCCACAAGCCGGCATGGTCAGTCCACCACAGCAACAAACCCATCTTCTGGTACTAATTGCTGAATTAGTTTGCCTTCTGCTGCTATGATAAAGACCAGGACCGGGCTGGAGAGATGGCTCAGCGGTTAAGAGCACTGACTGCTCATCCAGAGGTCATGAGTTCAATTCCCAGCAACCACATGGTGGCTCACAACCATCTATATATAATGAGATTTGATACTCTCTGGCCTGCAGGTGTGCACGCAAGCAGAGCTCTGTATACATAATAATAAATAAAATATTAAAAATAAATAAAATAGAGCCGGGCGTGGTGGCGCACGCCTTTAATCCCAGCACTCGGGAGGCAGAGGCAGGTGGATCTCTGTGAGTTCGAGGCCAGCCTGATCTACAAAGTGAGTTCAGGACAGTCAAGGCTACACAGAGAAACCCTGTCTCGAAAAACCAAAAACAAAAACAAAAACAAAAATAAAGACCAGACCCAAAAGTAACTTGGAGGCCTGGCAGCAATGGTACCCACCTTCACTCATGAGGCAGAGGAGGGTGGATCTCGGCGTTTGAAGCCAGCCTAGTCTACAGTTCCAAGATAGCCAGGGCTACACAAAGAAACCCTGCCTCAAAAACAAAAAACAAGCAATTTGAAGAGGAAAGGGATTATTTAGCCTGTGTGTCCCCATCAGTTGATCACTGGGTCAAGCCAGGACCCAAGTATGTGCAAAAGCAGAAATGGTGGAGCAATGCTGTGTGACGCCTTGCCTTCTTATACCACACAGGACCACCTGCCAGGGGCAGCACTGCCCATCCACTGTCAACCAAGAAACCACCCCCCCACACTCGCCTACGGGTAATCTGATAGAGGCAGTCCCTCAAGGCTCCCTCTTTCCGGATGCCCCAGATGGCTAGGTTAGGTCAGCTTGATAAGACAGAACAAAACCTAGCCAGCACAGCCACTATGCACACCTGGCTTTTATGGCTGTTTTGGTTTTTGTTGTTGTTGTTGTTGTTGTTGTTGTTGTTTTTAGGGGGCAGAATGAGATGTAAGGTCCACACTGGCCTCAAATTCACTATAAAGCTGGGAACCACATCCCAAGTGCCTGGCTTTCCTGAGTGACATTTTTCTTGTGTTGCTAGTGTCCCATCTGCAGGATCTCAATAGAGCTGGGAAGAGAACAAAGAACCCAGAAGGTTCCCTCGTCCCACCAGCCTCTGTTGGTGTCAGAGAGCCTTGATTCTATATGGGGATGAAGAAGCCTACATGGTCTGCCTGTTGTTAGGCTTGAGTGAGAAAACAGCAAACCTGGCTCTCCACCATGTCTTCCTGCTGTGACAGTCGCCTGATTCCTCAGCGCGTCATGGCTGGCTTCTCATCTTCGAGAGTTCTATTTTGGTTTTCTTCAGTTTACAGTTGACCTTAGTAAAAGAAGCAGAGACAGAACTACACTATCTTCTCTGGGCCAGAAGCCCATGAGGCCTCAGAAAAAGACTGGCTTTTGGAAATTCTGTGATGTTGATAATCCAGTAAGGGGCAGTCAGAGAGGGTTGGGGTAGAATTCAGCTTTTAAAAAAAAAAAAAAAGAGAGAGAGAGCCTGGTGGTGGTGGCTGCGGCATTGGCCGCACACTTCTGATCCCAGGGCTTGAGAAGCAGAGACAGATCTTTTGAGTTTGAGGCTAGCCTGGTCTACAGAGTTCAAGGACAGCAGAGAAACCCCGTCTCAAAAAAAAAAAAAAAAAAAAAAAAAAAAAAAAAAAAAAAGGAAAGAAAGAAAAACAAAGTTAACAGGAGGAAACAACTTAGATCCTTGGAGACTAGGTAAGGGTCCGTAAGTGGAATATAGAGGAAAAGAAGGAAGTCAAGTGAAATATTGGGAGGATGTAGACTATCAGCAACTGAGAGGAGTGGGGCAGTTTTTTTGTTTGTTTGTTTGTTTGCTTGCTTGTTTTGTTTTAACCTTTGGACGTGGTGGGTAAGGGTGACTGGGAGCACTGGTGTGCGGTGCTGCGCCTTAAGTCATGAGTGGAGAACAGCATCCAGCTTCCTGGGCAGACTGCACACCCAGAAGATCCTATTTATTGGCCACTCCCTTCTTGCCTAAACAGCTACTAGTTTCCCTGACTCCAGCTCAAAGATGACAATGTGTCATTCATTCATCTTCTGGTGCCTGGCACTGAGAGGGGAAGGGGGACGCGCTCGCTCGGCAATGCAACAGTCAGTGTGGAAACAGTACATTTCACGAAGGGGTATGGTAAACATAATCTCTGAAGGTGTGGCACAGGTCCTGCCGGGAGTAGAGTGAGGTGGATTTCCTCCCTGGCCTAGAGATCTGAAGGATAAAAGGAAAGGAAGCCGACTGCCGAACTAGAACTCCAAGATCCAGCTGGGCCCAAGAGCTTGTCTGGAGCCTCTTCCCCTGCTGCACTCAGCTCTTCCCCGGTTGCCACAGAGACAGGAGGTGGTTGCTATGGAGACTGACTGCCAGGACCAGCCAATCTGGAGCTGCTGTTTAATCTCGTCTTGGGGCTTGGAGGTAATAACTCCTTCCCTGGGCTCCCTGTGTCTTCTGTCCAGTCACTGAGCAATAGGTTAGGCCATCAGCTCATTAAAGTGGCCCTGCCCCCTATGCAGAATACATAGCTATCCTCCCAGATTAACCTGCATCCTGGTTCTGGAGATACCTTTTGCTTCTTTCCAACTAAGAGGCGATGTCACCTTGGGAGGAGCCTGGACTCCAAGTGGCCCCTTGGATGCTGCGGGAAAGGCGGGGCAGGGCGCAGCCTTCGGGCCCTAGACTCAGCACTGGGAGAAAGGCGAAGGGGTGGACTTGAGGAACGAGCGCCCTCCCTCTGGCGCTCCGCATTGCCTGGTGCGCCGGCGCACGCTCACCGGGCTTGCTAGGCGGGCGGGGCAGCGCTGACGTCATTCACGGCCCCCCCTCCCCAGCAGAGGGGCGGTGGCCGCGCTGGCTACTCCGAGCGCATTGACGGACAGAGGGACAGAGAGACCGGGTACCGGCAGGCACACGTCCAGGCCATGCCCGGGGAGGCTGCGGGCGCTGAGCTGCCGCTGCCTGAGGCAGGAGGGCCTGGATCGCGCACAGGTGAGACTGCGCCGGCTCCCCTTTCAGGCCCAATACCTTTCTCTGGCTTTCTCTCTCCTCCATCCCTCTGCCCCCTTCCCTGACTATCCAGACCGGTTCTTTCCTCCACCTGCATCCTTCTCCCACCTCCCACCCTCACTTCCAGGATTTCATGACATAGGCAGCATCCTCCAAGCTTGCAGCTATGAAGGAAAGTGTCTTGGCCTTTCACTCTAGGCTGTAGGGGACCATACTCTTTGGACCAAGTCTCATTTGCATGGGCCTCTGTGCCACATCGAGTTCCATTGTCCATAGAGATCTGGGGTGGCAGGTTTGGAAGCAGAGGGCCCAGAAGGTCCCCGCAGGTTGATCCTGTGACCACCAACGGGTCCTTAGTGCCCAGAGCAGCAAGCAACTAGACTTAGGTGTAGGACTGTTGGGACCTGGGAGCCCAGCCAGAGGACATTGGCAGAACTGGGTCTGGGGACTGGGGCCCTGGGCAGGTGTCCTGGCCAGCAGTGGTTTTACTATGCAGACCTTGGAGAAGGGGCATTAAATGTTGGTGGAGGCCAGTCCACTTGCAGGCCTGAAGATACTCCAAGTTTGAGTGGCCTCTGCTGGAGATGGGCTGTGTGTAACTTGGGCAAAGCCAAGGGCACCTTGTTGTGTGCAAGAAGTCATCTGGGGACAGGGTGGGCAAGAATGGGGATGGTGCCAGTGCTGGGCCAGGGGCCTGGCTGAGAGCTAATAGTTGCCACCCTACTCTTGTTGGGAAACAAGCAGTCCAGGCTGGGACTCCGGCCCATAGTCATAAGCTGGTTCCTTTCTGGTTTACTTGGTGACCTTGAATCACACACACACACACACACACACACACACACACACACACACACACACACACACAATCTTTGGCCATTTGTTTCCCTTCCATTTTAACCTTGGCCCAATTCTGCCCTGGGGCCACACTAGGAAATGGAGATGGCAAGGCAAGAGCCTGACTCCAGGACACCCAGTGATGGACACCCAGTGATGGCTACTAGCCACACCCACTTTCAGGGCCAGGTATCCCACGAAGGACCTGAAGCATCCTCCTTCCCTTTCCGTCAGGACCCCTGTTTGCCCTACTAGGCCAGCTGCTGGTCAGTGAGTCCAGCTGGTGTCTAAGAGCCCAGTGCCCTGACATTGCTGAAAGCAGGTATCAGAGGAGGTGGCTGTCTCTCCTTGAGCTTTCCTCTGCCCGCTGGGTGAGATCTGCTCAGTAGCTGAGACAGACAAAGCCACGGTGCAGGCGATGTTGCCCCGTCACCAGTGAGCATGGTAAAGCCAGCAGTGTTGGCTGAGTGCCTGCTGGAGCGGCAGGCCCCTAGGCACTGCCCCTCCCCCTCTCATGCAGGACTTGGCCTGGGCTCTGGGGACAGTAGGAAGGCTTTAAGTGGCTACTTCAAAAAGATATGTGTTTGGCCATGGTCCAGGTGAAGGTGGAGCTATCACAGAGTCTTTAAAAATGAGGCTTTGAGCAGTCAAAGAAACACTTACGGGGTTGAGTGAAAAGCCATGGGACTCAGATAAATGTGCATAGATCTGACTGGTGACATGCAGGGCAGCAGGAGACAAGAAAGACAGCATCAGCCAGAGAGATAGGAGGTAGTATGGAGCGCTACCATCTGGAGGGTTGCTTTGCTACCTTCCTAAGTCCCTAAGTACTTTCTGGTTCGCATGCCATGCTCCACGGCACGGGTGTGTATATGCGTTATAGCATGTCAACTGAAGGCGTGCCAGCCCATGAGCTCTTGTGAGCACCTGTACCTGGCTGAGATGGTACCCGAGTCTTAGGGAAGGACCCCAACACAGGCCAGGAGCTCTCAGCATGGTGGAGGATCTGTTACCATGAGTGGCTGTCTCTACGGAGAGGACACAGCCAGCCTTCCCTCAGCTGTCCTGTTCCCATGGGCATCATCTCCCATCACCGACCTTTTTGAGCAGGATGCTTCAGCTCAGCCTCGGATACACGTTTGCCTCCATTCTCCAGAAACTTAGCTGCATGCAGACACCTGCATGAGAGCTCTGGGGAACTCGGGGTTGGCCTCAAGTCTAGGCAGCGAGGGTAGGCGAGAGATGGGCTAGAGGCAAAGCCTCCTGCTTACAGGCAACTTGGAATGTTCCAGAGCTGTAGTGTGCAGGACCCCCTGCCCTCGTCACAAGAAGGGGCTGGCATTATTCAGTGGATGCTTGTGGCCCTCTGTTCCTGCCGAGCCTAGCAGAACCAAGCTGAAATGGCAAGCCGGGCCAGGCGTGGTGGCACACGCCTTTAATTCCAGCCCTCAGGAGGCAGAGGCAGGGGGATTACTGTGAGTTGGAGGCCAGCCTGGTATACAAAGTGAGTCCAGGACTGCCAAGGCTACACAGAGAAACCCTGTCTTGAAAAACCAAAAAAAGAAAGAAAGAAAGAAAGAAAGCTGGATTTTGAGCAGACAATTGCTAGTTGTGCCTTTTTGCTGAAGTGCCCCCCCCCAAAAAAGCCTGGGTTCTGTTACCACTCCATATGGCTCCCCTTCTTATAAAGCTTGTCAGCAGCTGCCTGCTCAGCTGAAACACCTGGGAATTATTCCCCAAGTACACTTAGCCTACGTGCCATTCTCCTCTCTACTACCGTCCCTGAGCAGCTCCCCCTCTGGAATTTTATCCATGGAGACCTGTCCCTGTCCCATGTTCAACTCTTCACCCAGCCTGGCCCTGAGATGTTATCCAAGGGGGCACCTCATGTCCTTTTCTGTCTCCACAGATCTCTCGTGTGATGCAGCCATTGCAACCATCCTGAAAGGAGACCAACGGGAGCCCCACGCCCTGATCCCAGGGCCTAGTCCTCTGCCCCTTACATTCTTGTCCAGCAAGCCAGGTGCCAGGCCCCAGCCTGAGGGGGCCAGCTGGGATGCAGGGCCCAGTGGGGCTGCCTCAACCTGGGTGGACCCGGCAGAGGGCGGCCCAAACCCAGCGGTCCTCCCTGAGAGCCTGCCTCTCCAGCCTTTACCCGCTGAAGTCCCTCTCCCCACCACCCTGGAGCCCCGCATCGTGATGGGTGAGGAGACATGCCAGCTCATCTCTTCACCCAGGGCAGCCTGGCCAATGCTCAGGGACCGGGAGGGTGGGCACACCGCCCTGCACCCACCCCCGGAGCTGTGTTCTCAGGGTGATTCTCCCGTGCCTTCCCCTCCCCCTGACCTTGATTCTTACTTCACACCCCCCTCTACTCCCACCAAGACCGCCTATGCCCTACTTCCGGACCACAACGGGCCCCGAAGGGATGCCTGGGGCCTGGAGGCCAAGCTGCTGGATGAGTTACTGGACTCAACGCCAGCTTCACCCTCGGGCTCCTACATTACAGCAGATGGGGACAGCTGCGCGTCGTCACCATCCTGTTCCCTCAGCCTGCTAGCCCCAGCTGAAGGACTGGACTTTCCCTCCGACTGGGGCCTCTCTCCGTCAGGGTCGGTGATAGATGAACTAGAGTCACACCCTGCAGCACCCCCAGAGCCCCCATCCTCTGAATCTAGCCTCTCAGCAGATAGCAGCTCTTCGTGGAGCCAAGAGGGCCATTTCTTTGATCCGAGCTTCCTGGCCAACGACCCGATGATCCCTGCCGCCCTACTACCCTTCCGGGGTAGCCTCATCTTCCAGGTGGAGGCCGTGGAGGTGACACCACTGCCCCAAGAGGGAGAGGATGAAGAGGAGGCAGCTGCTGATGCTGCAAGCCCCGATGGAGACCTGGCTGGAGAGGGTGAGGACGACAGCACGTCCGCCTCCTTCCTGCAATCACTGTCCGATCTGTCCATCATCGACGGCATGGACGAGGCCTTTGCCTTCCGGGATGATACCTCGGCACCCTCCTCTGACTCGGACTCAGCTTCCTATGCAGGGGCAGATGATGACAGGCTGTACAGTGGGGAGCCCCACGCCCAGCCCAGCGCAGAGAATCCAGAAGAGGAGCACAGAGGCAGGGCCACAGTTCAGGGGACAGAGTTCACAGCTCAGATTTCAGAGCAAGAAATCTGTCTTACAAACAGCCAGGAATCGGTGGCAGAAATGACAGATGAGGCCCTAACTTCAGGCATAGAGTCTGAGGCTGCTGGGAGCTCACTTGATCTGCAAGCAGCTCCAGGCCCTCAGGTGGAGGAAGCTACCACAGTGACCCCTCAGGTGGGGGACGAAGGAGTTGACTCAGTCTCTCAACAAGCACCCAGGGCTCTGCCTCAGCCCTGTGAGAAGGGGATAGGCACTGTCTTAGGCTGTAAGGCCATCACTGCAAAGGAAATTCCAGATCTGCAGGAAGGACTGGTCCTTCCTGATAACTTGAAGGAAGAAGGTCAGGGCCTTCCCTCCACACTGGAGTATATGGTCGTGGCTTCAGTGGGGCCCCAGAAAGCTGAGGGAGGTGTCACAATACCCGAGGACTCCCTTATGACGTTACCCCAGCTCTTGGAAGGTACAGATTCCACCTCAGGACCAGAGTCTGTGGCCAGAGTTGTGCTGGGACCCCAGCGGGATGAGGAGTGTGACAAAGCACTGCAGGGTGTTCCTATGGCATCATCTCCACCCCTACAAAGTACAGACCCACCCTCAGGTCCAGAGTGTAGGGCTGTGGCTCCATTTGGGTTCCAGCAGGCTAAGGAAGGTATCACAGGACCCCAGGACTCCCCCGTGGCATCACCCCCACCCCTGCAAGGCTCAGATCCCACCTCAGACCCAGAACCCGAGGCTGTGGTCACACTGAGGTCCAAGCCGGATGGCAGGATTGACACAGTACCCCAGGAGTCCCCAATAGCATCATCGACACCCCTGCAAGTTTCAGATCTTACTTCAGACCCAGGACCTGAGGTTGCTGCAACACTGGGACCACAGCAGGTCGAGGAGGGTGTCGCCATACCCCAGGTCACCCTAAGAACATCACCTTCACCCCTGCAAGGCTTAGATTCAAGCTCAGACCTAGAACCTATAGCTGCAGCCACACTGGAGTCCCAGCAGGCTGAAGAAAGTGCCACAGCACCCCAGGACACCCTTGTGATAGCACCTCTACACCTTCAAGATACAGATTCCACCTCAGACCCAGAGCTGATAGGTCCAGACACCTCTCAGGCCCTGCCTAGGAAAGCAGGCTACATGCCAGAGACCAAGCCTTCAGCCTCAGAGGCCCATCAGGAATTAGGTGCGGCCGCAGGACCAAGGCCAGTGCTCCCCAAGGAGCAGCAGGATGCAGCACCCCCTCCACACTCGGTACTCCCGGCTTCCAACCAAGCCGGACAGAATGGCTCAGAGGCAGCTGGAAAGGCTGACAACTTTGAGGCTCCAGAAGAGTCAGGTCTCACCTTGAGCACAAAGACTTCTGAGGCATCTTGCATGGGGGAAAAAGAAGCCGAGAGCGCATCTGCTACAAGCCAACAAGGAGCATGTCTTAAAGCCCATGATGGCGTCAAGACTCACTCACCTCAAAGAGAGGCCCCGGGAGTCAAGAGCAAGCGGGGTAGAGGCCCCAAACCACCAGGGCATGGAAATAGGTCTAAGTCAGCAACCCAAGGTGCTGGGGATACACTCAAGGCACATTCCGCTGCATGCCCTGAGGTCAGCCAGCCACAGCTGATGAGCCCTGCTGGAGATAGAAGGGGCCTGGGCAGCAAGAACACCTCAGGCCCCAGGCTTCCTGGGGCTGTATCTGTACAAGCCAGGCTAGGATCCTGCCCAGGGTCCCCAACAAGGGCCACATGCACACTAAGCCAGGTCTATTCTGAAGAGACCGCCAGGTGTGCACCACCTTTCCAGCACCTGGAGCCTATGCTGAGCCTGGGTAGTGGGGAACAGCCCCAGGTGACCCCTTCCCCAGCAAACTCTGCCAGTGACCTGCACACTACACCCCAGAACAGGTTCCAGGAACCTGACCCTGCTGCTCCCAGTGCCCTGGACAGGGCATCCCAGTCATCCCCGGGGCCCCTAGCCCCCTGCTTGGGCCCTATTCCCCAGAAAGCCTCTGTGGAAGAGGAGGAGCCCCCAGCCTCTCATGGTCTGATGCCTCGGGCAGGAGCCCAGGGAGCTGCTGCCATTACCAGCTCAGGATCCACAAAGCCTCTGGGGGCCAGGCAGCGTGTCAGCCTCTCACCTCACTCCACCCTCAACCCCAAGGTGACCCCCACAGATGCCAAAGACCTGACTTGCATCATCTCAAGCCCCTGCCAAGTGCCTCCTCCCTCTGGGACCCACACCCCATCTGGCCCTCGAGGGTTCCCAGCCCAGGAACAAGAGGACGAGGACAGCCTGGAGGAAGGTAAGGTTATGTGGGAGTCAAGGCCTGGGCCAGCTGGATTCTTCTTCCTGAGGAGACACTAGAGGACCTTCTGCAATAAATAGTAAGAGGCTCTCATACCTCACCCCTTCCTCAGACTCACAGAGGGCCCCAGGTTCCGGCCAGCATTCGGATAGCCATGGGGAGTCATCAGCAGAGCTGGATGAAGAGGACATGTCACCTGTGAAAGCACAGTGCCCATCACAGGTGCCGGGTCCCAGAAGCGGGTGGGTCTCTGAGTGACATCAGCCAAGCCCCTATGGATACTTAGCCTTCATCTTCCCACAGGGCCCAGCAGGCAGCAGTGACGAGACCATTGCCAAAGCCAAGCAAAGCCGCAGTGAGAAGAAGGCTCGAAAGGTCAGCTGAGGGCAGGTCCCCTAGAGGATTCTGGGAGAGGACACGTATCAAGGGAGGGGTCCTTACCAACACCCCTCATACCTTGTGGCCAGTGAAATTCACACATCTAGTCACCCACCCCTTCCCCTGAACCCTGGAATGTCCCGAGAAGGCCCTTACAGAGGGAGGGCAGCCATCCAGTCCCAGGAAAGATGGTCTGAGTCTCCGGCCCTCCACCTCAGGCGATGTCAAAACTGGGCTTACGGCAGATTCAGGGAGTCACCAGGATCACCATCCAGAAGTCCAAGAACATCTTGTTTGTTATTGCCAAGCCAGACGTCTTCAAGAGCCCCGCCTCAGACACCTATGTGGTCTTCGGTGAGGCCAAGGTCTGTCTTGGCTATGACCAGGCTGTGGCTTGGGGGAAGGGCCAGGGGGAGGCAGGCAGGAGTCAGTGAGTTCTGCTCACACAGCTGTTCCATATTGCAGATCGAGGACCTGTCCCAGCAAGTACACAAAGCCGCAGCAGAGAAGTTCAAGGTGCCCTCTGAGTCATCGGCCCTGGTCCCTGAGTTGGCACCTGGGCCCCGGGGAAGGACAGAGTGTGAGGAGCAGGAGGAGGAAGATGAGGAGGTAAGGCCCTGGTGGCTCTGGACACTTGACAGGTGGCTAGGGGCAGATTGTGGGTTAGCGTCTTACTCTACCTGGGCAGCTTCGGCCACCTTCCTCTTCCCCTCTGCCAGGTAGAGGAGGCTGGACTAGAACCTCGGGACATTGAACTGGTCATGGCCCAGGCCAACGTATCCAGGGCAAAGGCTGTGCGGGCCCTTAAGGACAACCACAGTGACATTGTCAACGCCATCATGGTGAGCAAGCCCCTTCCTTCAGCTTGCGGGTCCATAGGGAGGTCCTCCAGAAAAGGCCCGATCCTAACATTACTCTTCTGTCACAGGAACTGACAATGTAGCTGCTGACTGGAAGCTGCTCTGCCTCTCCCTGTCTCTGCAGCCCAATAAACCAGTGTCACATCATCACCCTGAGTCCCCTCAGCTCTGTGGTATACTCTCATCATTGGGCGTCTTATCAGGGCCCATTGATGCCACTTCACTGCCCTCTGGTGTCCCCTTAGAGCCTGGTATTTTTTTACTGTCATCTCACTGCTTGGATGTCATCACCATGTCATCCATCGTCATCGTCCTTAATGCCCCATCAATCTCTGCTGTTATCTGATTGCCCTCAGGTGTCTCCCCAATACCTCTGACACCCCTCTCATCACTCTTCTTTGGTTGTGTCACACCCCAGAGTCCCTTCGTCCCTCTTTGACATTCTCTTAGACACAGATATGGCAGTGTGGCCATGCACTCGCTGTCCTTCCCTCCTGCAGTTCTGGCCACAGAAAAAGGGCTGCCGTGGTCCTTTACATCCACATGCACCCTGCTGTATACATGGGAACACTAGGACATAATTGGTCACAGGATGGACTTTGGCTCGACCTCAGCATCTTCACAGTTCCGGGACACAATTAGCTGCACATAAATTGACAGACCACCCAGTATATGGGCTTTCCTGGCTTAGCCTAGGTGCCCATGGAGGTTAGCAGGAGAGGAGGTAACAGGAAGAAAATGCTGTTAAGTACTGTCCTGAAGCCATGGCACTGCTGAGGAGAGCATCTGTGATACCCTAGGGACATTCTGGCTTGCCCAGGATACAACTGAGGTGTCCACAGAGCCCAGGGGCTCTGCTAAAGCCGTCTGTTTGTCCAGGACACTGACCCTCCTCCCTGAGTGTGGGTAACAGAGGCAACCGACCAGTCTCCCTAGCCTAGGAGCTTTCTGGGCCACCCTGACCCCAGGTCGCTTCCCTCCCTTCCTGGTTGCTAGAAGAGGTTCACGGGGCCTGTCTAGAGGGTAGAGGCCAGAATGAAGCCGAAAGACAGAGAGGAAGAGCTGACTGTGGAAGGGACAGACGAGGGCCCAGCCCTCTGTGTCAGCCTTCCAGAAACCCCAACTCTTAGCTCTGGGGGCTGCACTCTTTCTGGCACACTGTACTTCTGGTCATCAAGGAGGCTTAGGCAAAGGACCAGAGCATGCTATGTCCTTGGGATAACCTGCACACAGAATGCAAAGATCAAAGTAACCCTGACATGGGAGTGAGATCCCAAAATGTCTGCTCCTGTCCCTTGTCCACAGAGCCAAAGCAGAAGCACCAACCCTCGTTACTGTGGGCAGCCATGGTCCAGCAGACAGAGGCCAGAATGGAGACCCTCAGTGTACGTACACGTACACACACACACACACACACACACACACACACACACACACAGAGGCCAGAATGGAGACCCTCAGTGTACACACACACACGTGTACACACACACACACACACACGCCAGAATGGAGACCCTCAGTGTACACACACACACACACACACGACAACATGGCTTTCAACCAATGGGAATAGAAAAAAAAATGCTTGACAACTGGAGATTAAATTATTCACATTGTAGTAAACTTTTTAAGGTCTCTGAGAATTAAAAGAGGAAAATCATGTGCAAAATATCAGCTGTCCAGGCCAGGCCGACAGGACCGGCTCTTCCTGCCAGCTGCAACTGGCCCTCCCCGAGTGGGGACATGCTACAGGCATTGCTGAGCCCCTGAGGAACAGGCACAGAGGCTTCTGCCCTGTGCTGGGGCACATGTCCTGTGGCAGCTCTCCACTCCTTCACAGTAGAGGACCTGGCCACTAGAGCCACCTGTGTCTGCGGTTCTCCCTAGCTCCAAGCTAGGAAGGGCTGACACTCCCCAGGAAGGCAAGCCTGGGATGGCTGTGTGAGACAAGTGTGCACGGTCACGGCCCATCAAGCTGAGTCCTGGTCCATGCTGCAGCCTAGCGCTTCAATGTCACTACTGATGTCCAAGATCATGCGGTCCCACTCGTCTCCTTCTGAAGGCGCTGACCGGTCATCAGGGCTGCCCGTGGTCCTGTTCCCATTGGTGGTAGAGGTGGAGGTGGTGCTCAGGGCACGCCGGTGCCTGCCAAAGCTGTCAGTGATGATGCCGCGGCCATCTTTCACACCAATGGTCTCCAGGAAGTTTTCAAAGTGCTGACTGTCCTTTTCGGGGATAAAGGGCCTCAGACCTGCCAACACACACAGTAGAGTGACATCTCACGGGGGATCAGGGCCCTCAGACCACAGAGGCAGGTTTAATTAAATGGGACTCTGACCCAGCTATGACTAGCTTACTGTCTGTCAATCTCACCCTCTCTGGCTTTGAGCACGGCATGGGTCAGGGGCCTATGACCTTCAAAGCCAAAAACAATGAATGAGGTCTGTCCTCAGAGCCAGGACTTATGCCAAAGCCACTAACCAAACACATGATAACCCCCTACCCAGGATAACCAACGCTCATGATCCCGGAACCAGAACCTTGATGTGGGCAGGCAGGCTGGGCCTTCCAGAGTACACAATGGGTGAGTTTAAGAGAACATTCCCCTGCAGTGGCGCCTGTAAGAGAATCCCTGACATACCATTCATACTGCTAGTTGCAGAACATGAGGAGCAAGAGGGTAAGGAGTTCAAGGTCATCCTCCACCACACAGGGAGTTTGGGGCCAGCCTGAGCTACATGAGGCTGTATCATAAACCCAAACTAAACCGAACCAAACATGAAACAGCCTGCTTAGGTGGGGGCCCGGAGGTGAGAGGCCTAGAGGCTAGAAAAACTGCAGCATCTAAGCAGCAGGTGCCCACAGCTCAACTCATTTCCAACGTACCTTTTCTGAGGGTCTTGCTATATAGCTCAAGCTAACCTTGAACTTACTATCCTCCTGCCTCAGTCTCCCGAGTGCTCAGTTTATGGATGTGTCTTATCACCCCTGGTGCTCTCTACTTACTTCTGGCAAAGAGACAGCTGAGAACAAAACAGGAAGAAGCTGGCTTCAGGTTTCTGAATGTACATTTTGTGCTGGGTGCCAGTGTAGTGGATGTACACATGTTTTTGTTTTGATCCCAACTGTGGGATGGGGAACAGCCATGTGAGAGATCAGGAGATGTTTATGCACTAGAAAATGAACCACCTCGGCAGGAGCGTGGTTGTTGCCAGCTGAAACACATCCTAGTACAGACTCTGAGATATATGTATGACCCCAAAACAGGAGGTGGGGCTTTTTGGGTCTTGGTATTGTTTGGCTATTCATCGCTCCACTTTGAGCTGCTCTTAAGAGAGAACCACGTCAAAGAACGCTTTGGGGCTCCGGGTTCCGGCTGCTATTCCAGGTTCCAGCAGCAACTTTGGTTGTATTTGCTGGTCTGCTGAAATCCTGCTGACTACGCCAGAGGAATCGCACCCAGGAACTGAGAGGAATCGCACCCAGGAACTGAGTCCAAAGAGGTCTACTTCTCCTGTTCCCATGAACCTCTTTTCTCTCTGGAGGTATAAGCATTAAAGAACCTCAAATAAAGTAGTTTTGGAAAAGGCTAAAGCCCACATGCCAGGTACCTGGAAGTACCTGGTCCAGAAGGCCTGTCGGGAGGAGGAACTAGACTAGACTCTCGTGGGTCTCTGGTCCTTCACCTCCCCACAGACGAGAGCCCCAGGCAGGCAGCTGGTGTTCACCAGATCAGCTGACTTCCCTTGGTTCGCTGGAGCCCAGGTGAGAAGCTCAGAGTGCTCAGTGAGCTGCTGCAGATCACGGTGCTAGGTGCTGGCTAAAGGGTTGAAACCACAGAGGCACTACTGTGCCCTCCAGGTGTGGGGAAGATGCGGCAGGCCTGACACTCAAGACTGGCAGTGAGCCTGAAGCATGTGCTGGGCCCTTCGAGGGTGTTGGACAAAGGCTGATCATTCCATCTAGATGGTGTCTTTGCTTCCCCACTTGACAAACTCCTGTATGCTCCCCAAAACCCACTGACAAAGATCCCTCCTTAAAGAGCCCCTTGCCTCTTCCCAGGACACTTCTGACTGGGTGGGTTTTGCTTAGACCCTTTTTACACTTCCTGGCAGAGCCCATCCAGCTCAGCTCAAGGCTCTAAGCAGACTGAGAACGCAGGAAGGGCCCTCCCGAGCAGCTATGTCAATCCTGGAGCCTCGGCCAACTTCGATGACAGACACGTCTGATGGAGCACCTCCCCTCTGGACTCGGCACATTCCCAGAGGGGACGAGTGGCCCTCCCAAGCTCCACTCACCAAGCAGCAGGAACTTGCGACTGTCTCCATACAGCTGCCGCAGGCTGATGCAGAACTCATAGATGGAGGCCCCATTGCGGTATTCATGTAGCAGTGCTGCAAACTGCTGGATCTCCTGTGATGACAGCTTGGTACGTAACTGAGAGAGAGGAGACGTGCAGAGTAGTGAGGGCTTAGCGTGTACCTGCTGTGGGGTCATAATGCCAACCATGTGTCTCTGTCATTAGGCCCAGCATAGGAACTACCCAGAGGACCAGGGTGAACACAGATCTGTTGTCGGGAAACAAAAGGGGGCTCCCATGGGTCTCTAGTCCTTTGCTTCCCAACAGCCAAGAGCCCCAGGCAGGCAGCTAATGCTTGCCTGCCCAATACAAAGCAAGCTCAGCTGACCTCCCTTGGTTCACTGAGAGCACAGGTAAAAGCAGCTCTCAGCAGGGCTGTAGGGAAAGAAGCTAGCTCTGCATGGAGCAGCAAGTGTGCACGCGTGACCTGGGGGTACACAGATCCAGAAGGCTGACCTCAAAGACAAATCTAAGATGCAAGGAGGCATTAGGCCTACGCACCAATGGAGCTGCTATTCCGAGTCAGCACCAGCATGGTCCAGGCTAAGCAGCCCAACACTAGCCCAGGCCTCCAGATTCCACTCCCACAGAGCAACAGCGACCAGAGCAGGCAGGTAATAGGCCCAACTGCCTACCGTGAGCATGTAGTCCTGCAGCAGCTCTGTGGCGCTGGCGCTCAGCTCGCTCTCGCTGACAGTCTTGCTATGGGGTGAGGCCTGCATGCAGAAGGGCAAGGGTGGCAGGCCTCCTCCATCCCCGGAGTCAGGGAAGCAGCTGCAAAGGCACAGGGTTAGCACAGGTGAGCCCTCAGTCCTTCACTCCCCAACCTCATGTGCCTCGTGAGGACTGGGGCCTGCAGACCTGCTCACAAGCAGTGACTAAGAAGAAACACCCGGGCATAGCCGAGTATGGAGATCAAGGAGATCCTAGGAATGGGCCAACCTGACAGTGGAGCTGAGAGCCCCGGTGGAGTGACTCTCAGATGGGTTCTGGGCAAAGAGAGGGCGTTCAGAGGAAGGGCTAGGATAGAAGGCTTGGGTGGTGCCCAGAGCTGAGGGACGGCAAAAAGAGAGACAGGAAGGCTGGGAGAATGCGCGGGCTGAGCTAGCACCACCATTCAGTGTGCCTTTATCAAGGGCACGTCTGGAGGCTACAGAAGGTAGAGAGGAGAAAGGACTCTGAAGGTGGACACCTGGGGCAGCGGACTCAGTGGAGCTGAAGAGAACCTGCAGGCCAGCAAGCTACAGAGTAGACACAGAAGACCAAACATTTGGTGAACTAAGCCTGGAGCTCAGTGCATGTACTCACAAAGGGCTGGTGTCAGCATCATAAGTGTCCTTCATGTCCACTTTCGTGGAAGAGTCATCTGCACAAAAGATGTAGAAGACACAGAGGACTTTCAAGTACTGGACAGGTGTTTCAGGCCCAGGTACCCAGCAGGCCCTGCAGTGAGCACTCGGTGCAGGTGACCCCAGTGTCACATCCATAGGCAAGAGCCCCGCGTTGGGGACTTTATCATGGAGCTTCCTATGCTGGAAGTGCTGAGTGCCCAAGACAAGGTTCCCAGACTTGAGCCCATATCCCCTGGAGGATTCAGTCAAATGCACACCCTGCCACAGGCTGAGACAGCGTCCAGGAGGGCCCACAGCTGGCCAAGGTAGTAACAGCTGCTATGGAAGATGTCACCCATGTGCTCAACTACACCAGAGTAGTAATGCCACTTGTCCCAGGTCCCTCAGCAGAAGCCACAGAACTAGGAAGTTGAACTAGGATTCAGCCTGGACATCAAGAAATCCCTCAGTATAGCAAAGGATTCGGCCCAACAGAAACCACTCTTGTGTAGTTAAGAGTGTACTCTGCTTTTCCAGCCCTGAGGAAAGACAGCCCAACACCAGGACAGGCAGAGTCCTGAAGAAGACCAACTGGGAGCAGGAGGCTGGTGATGCAAGAGGGGCCAGGTATGCCTACATCCTCTCCTGGGACTGGGACTGCAACAGTGAGGAGCGAACAGTAGTGAAGGTTACTAATTAGTAGACCCTGAAACAGGGGTATGACCCTGGATATTATGTGTGTGTGGCAGGGGATTTAATGTGGTTACAGCAATCTTCTGTGGTTTAAATATGAAGTGCCCTGCCCACAAAAGTCTCAAAGATGAAAAGCCTTGTCCTAGCTGATGGCACTATTTTGGGGTTCTGAAAACCTGAAGATGTGGGGTCACTGGCGCTGTGCCCACTGGAATTGTACCATGTCCCTTCTGTCTCTCTGCTTCCTGGCCACCAGGAAGTGACAACCTTGTTCCTCCCACCATGATGCTGTCTCACCATGGCCCAGGAACAGGGCCAGCCAAGGACTGAAACCTCTGAAGCTATAAGCCAAAGAAACCCTTCCTCCTTTAAACCATTCCTCTCTGTCACTGTGATGAAAAGCCTAACACAGCTTCCATGTGTGTTGGTGGGAGATGTGATGTACACGGCTGCAGTGAAGATCAAGGAAGTCTCTAGAACTGCAGTTTTCAACCTGCAGGTTGTGACCCTCTCAGGGGTCCCACATCAGATATTTATATTATGATTCATAATAGTAGCAAAATTACAGTTATAAAGTACCAACTAAATAATTTTATGGTTGGGGGTCACCTGTAGTGAAAGTTTTGATTTCTTTAAAAACTTAGTTATGTTACATAAACAGGTTGTTTTTCTGTCTTTCCTTTTTTTTTTTTTTTTTTTTGTTTTTGAGACAGAGTTTCTCTGTGTAGCCTTTGGCTGTCCTGGACTCACTTTGTAGACTAGGCTGGCCCTGAACTCACAATCCACCTGCCTCTGCCTCCCAAGTGCTGGGATTACAGGTGTGCGCCACCACACCTGGCCAGGTTTTTGTTTTAATCCTAAGTGTGGAATATGGAGCTGCTTTTACTTTGTCCACAGCTGATAATTGCCTCATGCAGCTCAGAGAAGGCTGTGGTCTTTGCCAGCTGCAGTTAGTGGGACTCTGAGGACTTGGAGAGGGTATAAGTACCAGAGCCCAAAGAGGGGGGGATACTTCGAGAAATAATTGAAGGAAGAGGGTTCCTGGTTGTTTGCTGGACTTCTGGATATCCTGCTCCAAAGAACCCAACGCCCCTAACCAACTGGAAGTGGCTAAAGAGAACTCCGCCCCTTCCTCACTAACCTTCTTTCTCTCCTACCTAGTGCTGGAAGGAAGATAGGAAGGGCCATAAGAACCCCAGAAAAAGATAGTAAAAAACAGCTCCTACAGTCACCACAACGTGAGGAACTGTATTAAAGGGTGGTAGCATTAGGAAGGAGGAAAACCGCTGTTCTAGAAGCTAGGAAGGTTGGGGAAATGGGGGTTCTGAGGCCTTTGAAAAGGCTTCAGTGCCATGAGGCTTGAGCTGGACTCCGACATATAGAACACCGAGAGCACATGCTTGTGCTGTTTGAGACACTGAGCACTGGGATCTGTCGAGGTAGGCAGGACCCTGCAAGCAAGCCAGAAATGGGCAGAATGTAGCAGGGGTGTGTGTGCCATTCTCAGGGAGGGCTCGGGACAAGCTGGCAGAAGAGAAAACCCATTCAGTCACAGGCACTACATGTGTGCTTCCTGCAAAAATTCACTCCCATGTGTATATGTATATATACCTATACACTGCTATTGTTTTTGAGACAGGGTTTCTCTGCGTAGACTTTGCTTCTGGGCTTGCTTTGTAGACCAAGTTGGTCTCAAATTCACAGTGATCCACCTGCCCTAAGTGCTGGGACCCTTAATAGTTACCAAAAACCCAGTAATCAACTAGGGATGCAGCCTGACTGACAAATGTCTAGCATATAAGCCCCTGAATTAAATCCACAACATCACATAAAAACTAGATTTAGGGGCATGGAGAGGTGGCTCAAAGGTTAAGAGCACTGTCTGCTCTTCCAGAGGTCCTGAGTTCAATTCCCAGCAACCACATGGTGGCTCACAACCATCTATAAATAGATCTGGTGCCCTCTTCTGGCCCACAGGTGTACATGCAGGCAGAGCACTGTATACATAGTTGTAACAAATGCCTGTGATCCTAGCTCTCAGGATTTTTTGAGACTCCTTTCAAACAAACGGGGAGAGGGATGATGGTGCATATCTTTAACCTTTAATCCTAGCACTTAGGAGGCAGAGGTAGACAGATCTCTGTGAGTTTGATACCAGGATGGTCTACATAGTGAGCTCCAGACAAGCCAGGACTACATAGTGAGACCCTCATCTCAAAAAAAGGAAGGAAGGAAGAAAGGAAAAAGAGAAAGAAAGAAAGACCTTATTAGGATTTTAAATGAACAAGGGGTCAAACCAATCACAGGGACACAGAACTGCTCTAGCTGTGTGTGCCCTGGAGAACTGGTGACCTCTCAGCCTCAAGTTCCTTACCTGAATATTGTCAATGATAAAGGCACTGCTGTTTTACTGGCATGTAGAAGACTCAATGGCTCCTATAATGGGCCACATATGTGTTCAAAGGCTCCCTTTGGCTTCTTAATGGCACCAACAGGTCTCCCCTGCCTGGGAATCACCAGGAACAGGGTAGAAGACAGGACAGTCGCTCCATAAAAACAAGTAGCAGACAGCAAGCTGCTCCCAGCATCATTTCCCGCCTCTGATTCAGATGCACCATTAATCCTCAGTAAATGACAGTTAGACATGTATGTTTAGACCCATCTTCAGTGAGCCTGTCCACAAATGAACTGTGGAGGCTAATTTCAGTTGTCAACTTGATCGGATCTGAGATCAGCTAAGATCTGGGTCAGCCAGTGAGGGCACTTCTTAGTAGGATCAACTAAGGAGAGGCAGATCCTCTCCCGGAGTGACAGCACTTCCCATGGCTGTGGTCCAGATATACCAGCATCTGAGGTAAATGCAGCTTCTCTGGCTCCCCAGATGTGTCCCACTGGCCATGTGTTTGAACAACTGTTCCCTAGTTAATGGCACTGTTTGAGAAAGGTGTGGAACCTTTGTGTGGCAGGTGGAGCCTTGCTGAGGAAGTAGGTTCCTGAGCTGTGATGGTTTATAGCCTGGCTTCTCTCCCTCTGCTTCCTGACTACAGAAGCAATTCAGCCTCTGACATCTGCTCCTGCCGCCATGCCGTCCTTCCTCACCCTGAGGAAAGACAATAAACCATTCCTCCCTTAAGTGCACCTAGTTAGGTATTTGGTTACAGCAATGAGGAAAGGTCGTATAAGAAGTGTGCTATTTTGAAACAGGGTCTGGCTATGTAGCCCAGGCTGGCCTCAAACTTATAACAATCCTGCCTCTGGCTCCTGGCTTCCTGGATTACAGGTATACGTCACCACACCCAGACAGAAAGTGTCTAACAAGAGGTCTGCAGCCAGCTTTCATGGGTGACCCCTCCAGGGTGCCTCTGGCTCTTCCTGGTCTCAGCCTCTCACAAAGCCAGAACAACCTCAGGCAGCTGGCTGTGGTCTGGGGCACTGAGAGCAGCCCAGGAGGCTTGCCTGCCCAGTCCCACAGTACCCTTTAGTGGGGGCTTGTGCTTCCAAATGAAGTACCCATGACCCCCCACTTCCAGTCAACATACCGCTGTGCAGTGACAGGTGGTGAGTGGGTGTAGAGGCCCCATCAAATATTGCTCGGTCCAGGAAGTCGATGGTGGACTCCGTGTAAACAATCTGGAAGACCTGGCTGAGCAGGGAGCACAGCTCTTCCGCAGCGACCTACAGTGAGGGAAGGACAGCATCGGTCCTCAGTGGCTACAACTGCAGACAGAAGCCTCCCACAGTCTCTAAGGAACCCATAATGCTTCAGTGGCTCCACTACTGTAAAAGAGGAGCAGACCAGAGCCAAAGGGCCCCTGCTTTCACAGCCCACAGGGTTATTACAAAACAGAACCAATGCTTGAGAACAGGTTGTGGCCTAGGTATGGCCTCCCAGGTGTCTGGAGACCACGACAGACATGAGTGTTGGCATCAGCTTTGCCTCCTCCTCTTCTCACTGGCCATCAACATGTTCAAAGTTCCTATCTAAGCCAAGTAAGAGAGGGAAAGGCACCCTGGTCTCACTTCTGACCTTTGAGGCATTTCCAGAAGCAATGGAGTCGTTTTGTTACCGTGCACTGTTTAAAACAGGGCTTCTTTAGTGGGACTGATTGTGTCCAGACCCTTAGATGTGACAGTAACTTGGGACATTTCTGGTCATTACAAGGGAAACCCAGGGACATTGCTCAACACTCCAGTGCATGAGTAACTGCCCACAACAAAGTATCTGATGGAAAGCATTTAGCACAGAGGCTCAGTAAGGTAAACTAGAGGATATGTAGGTGGGCGCTCACTGCTAGCCAACCAAAGTAAGAGGCAGACATTAAGTGGAAGGTGTGATCTCTGAGGGCCACCGCCTCCTTCATGCCTCCAGACTGCCCACATGCTGAGGAGAGTGCTAACTCTGTTCGCGGCCCCAGGCGGGTGTGAGGTTCAGGTCCCTGCACTTGTGGCCATCACTATCAGTGTGGGGTGGGGAGAGGCACCCCAAAGGGGAAACAGGTGAGCAAAGCTCTGCTGGCCACCTCAGGGATGCTGCCAGGGGAGCGGCAGGGAGAGAGCACAAGGGCAAGGCTGGCAGAGGAAAAGGGGGAGGCAGAGAGAGCTAGGTACCTGTGGTGTGCTCTGGGGCCAGGGAGTGTGGGTTATACGTGGGGACATTGACTAGGTTGTAGGCAGGGCTTGGAAACTGAGGGTAGGACTTGGTCAGGGAGAAACAGTGGGAAGGGATCTGAAGTAGTGCTAGATAAGGCTGAAGGAAGGCTGGCTAGGGCCAGGGCTCTAAGTGGGGCCATGAAGATCTGTGGTGGGATCTGGTCTTGGGTAGGACTGGGCCAGAGGCAGGGCAACCTCTGATCATGGCAGGACTGGGATGTGAGCTGGGTCCTGGGCAAGGCTTGGATGAATGGTAGGCAGAGGCTGTGGATAGCTCTGGCCCACAGCAGGGATGTCTCACCTTGCTCTCTGTGGCCATGATGACCAGGCAACATGCCTCTACTGGCCCCACTGCACTTTCTGACAAGGAACCCGCGCTGAGGCCTCTAGAACTTTCTGCACAAAGACTCTGGCTGGGAGAGATGCCTGGGTCCTGGGCTGAGAAGTAAACACATCAAGTTAGTGCAGTGCATGGAGGGCAGGTGTGACGGCAGCTGGTGCACCAGGTAGACCACTCACTCCCCAGGGGCCCGTGAGATGTCTCAGTGGGAAAACACTTGCCATGAAAGCCTGACAACCTGAGCTCCACCCCCAGGGACCCACATAATGGTGGAAGGAGAGAACCAACTCCAAAAGGCTGTCCTCTGACCTCTACATGCATGCAACATGTGCAGACCACCCTAACAGCATCACACACACACATTTTATTCTATTATATATATTTAAAAACAAACCAACCAACAGCCAGACATGGTGGCGCACGCCTTTAATCTCAGCACTCAGAGGCAGAGGCAGGATGATCTCTGTGAGTTTGAGGCCAGCCTGGTCTACAAAGTGAGTCCAGGACAGCCAGGGCTACACTGAGAAACCTTGTCTTGAAAAAAACCAAAAATAAATAAATAAATAAATAAAACCACCAAATAAAATCCAGTCTTCTAGTCCTTCCAAACAAAATTAACTTGTGAGAGTCCCAGGGCAAAGCACCTATCCTCATCCTCCACTGTGTGCCACCCAGGCCAGCTGCTCAGAGCTACATAAAAGGCAGGGACTCAAGTTAACAGGTGACAGAGACTACAATAAACCCAACAGGGGTCCACACCTCCAGGAAGTTTTTGGTTCCTCAGGATGGATAACTAAGGTGAGGGGACTCTGAAAGGACGTGAATGGTCCAGTTGTGAATATGGAAACAGCCGAAGGCCACATCCTCACACTGCACGCGACAGCAAGTGCACTGTGGGTTCAGAACTGTGATGGGGTGGGCTCTGAGGGCAGCACGAGGGTCAGGGCAGCCTGGGAAGGGCAGACAGACTACAAGGCAAGCTTAGAGCTGGCCCCGCTGTAATCTCAGGTGTGTGCAGAGGACAAAACTGGAACAACACGAGGCAGAGGCAGGCTTAGGCCCGACACAGGTGGGAGTGTAGACAGTGGCTATGGGACACCAGTGAGATCCTGTGACAACAGTGTCCTCACAACAACCACTGAGCACACAGCTACTGAGCATAAGTGCCCTGACAAGGCTATAATGAACGGTAGACAGGGTCAATCACACCCAGGGCTTGATTGATTTTTAATTAATAACAACTAGCTCAGTCATCCTTATATTGTTCACAGGCTCTTATAGCAACATAATACTAGATACAGGGGGCAAAACAACATTATTAAAGCCAGGCATGCTGGAGCATGCTGCAAGGCCTGCCTGGGCTACACAGTGAGTTTAATGCCAACCATAGTGAACACTGTCTCAAAAAATTAAATAAATATGTTCAATGAATATAAATTTTAAAAATATAGAGAAGGCAAGGGATATAGTTCAGCTGGTACATGTGTATGTGTGTGTATCCCACCACCTCCTTCACCACAGACAGAGACAAAGAGCCTATGAATTACTTATTACAAGTTGTTTTACTTGTTTCTATTTTTGTTACATTTTAAATTGGCTTCCTGGCCTCCAGTGGGCAGCTGTGAAGTGTGAGTCCCAAGCAGGCACCATCTGTGAAGATGTCACTTCTCCCCTCTGGGCAGCATGCCGAGACAACCACCCAAGCTGCTCTGCGCGGCCAGCTTCTGACCTGCCACCTGTCTCTCCTCCACCACTGAAACTACTCTGGCAACCACACAGGGTCCCGGCTTCACCCGCTCGCCAAGGTGAACAGATCCTGAGCTCGCCACACTAGGCTGCCTCAAACACTAGCGGAGGCGCCTACTGAACGACACAAATTCATCTGCCTGGCTCTGTGTGGGGAAACTACAGGCCAAAACCTAACCTACACCGTGAGCGCAAAAGCCTGAATCAAGCGGATGCATACATGCTCCTGGCAAATGAGGCCGGCCCCGGGCCACAGGCACGAATTCTCTGCTGGTGAGAAGAGGAGTGTCGGGCCAGCTTCTCACGCTTTTGGAATGTTCCTTATATGGAGGGAAGTCTCTATTTTTCTCTTCCTTAATAATTTATCTGATTGATTCAAGCAGACACACATTGCTGCAGCATGAGAAACACAGGGGCCACTTCCCCATACCAGCCTGACATGCCCCCAGGAGCCTGGTCAGGAGCAGTCTTCTCAGCCTTGTCTCTGAGGGCCAAGAGCCAGAGGATCACCTCGGTGATGCCGGACAGAGTGGCTGGGATCTAAAGCCAGGAGGAAGCAGTTCAAAGCCCCCACCTGCACCACAACTGAGACGAGACTCTCGGACCCTCTTAGCTCTATTACAGGTGTTAACTGAAGGGAACTCGTGTCATATACTTTGTACTAGTTTGACTCATGTCTAAACTGACAATTTTACAGATTAAAATGGTCAGTGACAAGTTCGTGCTGTTGAACCTCTTTCAATACCCAGCATGAAACGAGATCAGGCAACCCTGAGAAGAAAAACAAGCACCATAATCAGGACACTAAGTTTGTGGCAAAGACTTGGCCAGAGGGCGGAGCTACTGGGAACTGGTTGAGTTTTCAGGAGGTTTCAGAGGAAACCCTGGGCCCGAGGCTCTTCTTCCTCTTTTTGGGTTTTCTGTCCCTGAAGCGAGCAGCTTCCTTCTGTCACGCAATCCCCACTGTAGCCACCTGGCACCTGCACCTCAGAAGCCATGAGCCAAATCGGCCTTTCCCCTTTGTAGCTGGGGACTTGTGCAATCTCATTACTAAGAAAGCTGGGGTATTACTGCTGTGAGTTTGAGGCTACCCTGGTCCTCAGAGTGAATTCCAGGTCAGATGAGATTAGAATGAGATAAAACTAAACCTTTGTAAGTTAAATAACTCAAGGGGACCTTGTTCAGGTGTACTTGGTAACAGGACAGGTGTCATGTGACAGCAAGTATCTACAATGTGTATCTACATATGTGTGTGGATGTGACTGGGTTGGCAGGCAAGCGCATCTGATTCTATGGCTGTGTGTGTGTGATACGGGACGTGTGAGCTGTAGGAAGGAAAATGTGATGTGTAAGCGTGCTGGGCAGGGGATGAGCTATTCTGCACAGACAAGGCAGAGCAACTAGAACTCCTTCACGACCCTCCAGTGGAGCTGACCACAGCACTTGGACCAGCATCATAAGCCAGACACACCCCTCCCCACCACAAAACAGGCTAGACCATCTGACCCCACCCCCGCCCACCCCGTGTGGCTTGTCACCGCTGGAGCTGGCTTCAGGGTCATCCCAACCACTCACAGTGCCTGTAGTCCCAGCACTCGGGAGGCAGAGGCAGGTGGATCGCTGTGAATTCAAGGCCAGCCTGGTCTACAAAGCAAGTCCAGGACAGCCAAGGCTACACAGAGAAACCCTGTCTCGAATAAACAAAAACAAACAAACAAATGTTAGGGTGGAGCCCAGAAGCTGGTAGAAGCTTGTACACTAGCACAAAGGCAGCGCTGGAGTCTGGGGAACTGTCTGTCTCTGGGGCCCCAGCTTTGGGAACACTGGAGCCCAAAATATGGACTAGAGGCTAGATGTGGGGGTACACACCTTAACCCCAGTATCCAGGTGACAGAGGCAGGGCGAGCTTTGAAGACAGACAACCCTATATAGAGACCCTGACTCATCTCTGTCTGTCTGTCTGTCTGTCTGTCTGTCTCTCTCTCTCTCACACACACATACACACACACACACACACACACACACACACACACGAGTGGGGGGGGCCGGGATGATGACAAAACAAACGTGGGTTGGGCTCCCAGCTCTAACTTTCTGTCACCACCCTTCTCTCTGGGGCTCCACTGTACCTGAGCAGTAGAGACATCATCAATTACGGGAAGCAGAGGCTTTTTTTGAGACAGGGTCTCACTATGTAGCCCTGGCTGTCCTGGAACTCACTTTAGAGACCAGGCCTCGAAATCATAGAGATCCACCTGCCTCTGACCACTCCTGACCCAAGAAAGGCCTTTTTGAACACTGATCTTAAATATTGTATTCCTCAAGTCTCCAAAGGCCCTGGAGTGACAGAGACCCTGGGGCCATAGGAGTTCATGGCAGGAAAACCAGGAATCTTCCTTAAGACCTCCAGACCACACCAACCCAGACCCATACCTGTCTTTAGGACCACGAGGTGTGCAGCATCATCTCGGACGTAGGAGACAGCAGCAATGTCGTGGATGGGCACCCTGAGGATAATGTCCTCCCCGTCCCTCCAGGCCAGCTTGACATTGTAGGCAGACAGACTGAGCACAGCATCATGCTCCTGGGTCAGGTGACCAGGAAGTTGGTGGGACCGCTGCAAAGAACCACAGGCATCAGAAACACTGGGCCACTGCATCAGGCTCTCCTCAGGGAGCGCGCAGTGTTGGCTGACGTCCACACATGACTGGTTCTTCTAAGTGGGGGGCGGGGGGATAAAGAACAGCCCTGACAGGATGAGAGCACTCATTCCAAGGATGTCAACATGCTTGAATCATGTAGAGGACTTTTCTGGAACTACCTTTTAGGGTCAGATCTTCAGAGTGAAATCTAGAATATCTTCAAACTGTAAGTGTGGGAAGAAGCCCAAAACCAAGTCTAGACATTAAAGGTTTCGGCTAAGAAACAATCTTCATCTTTGAGAGCCAAGAAGACCCACAAGGTGATAGGGCTGGGTCATCCCTCCCATTCTGAGGTCAAAGGTAAGGGGACTAAGGGCTGGTGTAGCAGAGTGCATGTGGGAGGGGCTGTTACCTTTGCCTTGTCTATGAAATGCAGGATTTCAGTCCGACTGGAGGGGTTCAGGTAGCCGGGTATGGATGTTAACTGACCTAAATACTGTGAGAGAGAGAAGAAGGAGTGCCATGAGAAGCAGAGCCAGGACCTCTGCTGCTACTACAGAGCATGGACCTGTGCCTGTCCCAGGCCACCAGGCCCATCTGGCTCCGCGTACTTTTGTTTGTTTTCCAGTACGTATGCATGCATGTCTGTGTGAGGGTGTTGCCAGGGTCCTCTAGAAGGGCAGCCAGTGCTCTCAGCCACTGAGCCACCCTACAGCCCCTGGTCCTACACTCTTACTCAAGTCCCAGCAGCTGTCGGCAATCGTCTCAGCACCGCCTACTGCTCTGTGTTCACAACTGGCATTGAGAGTCTAAAAGATATCGCAAAACTAGTTTTCGTACAATAGAGACCAAGATGGCAGGTGTTTCCCGTTCACTGCTGCGGTACAGTGCAAAGCCACACTAAAAGTTTAAAAAACCCCATCAGCTCAGCTGACAAATGTACACAAATGGAAAAGTCAAGTGCCATGGCTTCAGTGCACCCTCAAAATCCATGTTTGAAACGTAACCCTTAAGTAACAGAGTTGAAAAGTAGGCTGTGTGTGTGTGGAGAGGGCGGGAGAGGGGATTAGGTCGCAAAGGCTCTGTCCTAAGAAATGAATGAATGAGCCGGGCACACATGGCGGCCCACACCTGGAATCCCAGTTCTTGGGAGGCAGAGGCAGGCGGATCACTGCCTGTAGGCCAGCCTGGTCTACAAAGTGACCAGGACAGCCAGGGTGACACAGAGAAAACCCTGTCTCGAAAAACAAACAAAACAAAACAAATAAACAAGCAAAAAAAACCACAAGAAATCCATTCCTTTTTCTTTTCTTTTCTTTTTTTTTTTCTTTTTTTTTTTTAGGATTTATTTACTGGGGCTGGAGAGATGACTCAGTCGTTAAGAGCACTGTCTGCTCTTCCAGAGGTCCTGAGTTCAATTCCCAGCAACCACATGGTGGCTCACAAGCATCTATACCCTCTAACGCCCTCTTCTGGCATGCAGGTGTACATGCAAACAGAGCACTCATATACATAAAATAATTAAATAAAATCTTTAAAAATAAAGACTTATTTATTATTTATACACTATTCTGCCCACCACAATAAGTCACCAGATCTCGGGACAGTGGTGGCGCACGCCTTTAATCCCAGCACTTGGGACGCAGATGCAGGCGGATTGCTGTGAGTTCAAGGCCAGCCTGGTCTACAAAGCAAGTCCAGAACAGTCAAGGCTACACAGAGAAACCCTGTCTCAGAAAAAAAAACAAAACAAAACAAAAAAACAAAAAAAACACCCACAAACAAACAAACAAAAAGAAGTCACCAGATCTCATTACAGATGGTTGTGAGCCACCATGTGGTTGCTAGGAATTGAACTCGGGACCTTTGGAAGAGCAGACATTGTTCTTAACCTCTGAGCCTAATCACAAGACTAACAACACAACTCTTACCCAACAACAAAGGCTCTTGTTTCATCTAGTAAAAACTGCAGGTTCTTAGAACCTTACTTAAGGTTCCCCAGGAGAGAGAGAACCTCAGACACCAAAGAAAATTGTAGCTGCTGTCATGTATACTTACCACAATCAAGATAGCATCATGAGCTGGCAGGCCACCATAGCCCTCCACACTAAGACTCTGCCCCATGCCCACCCACGTTCCTTGCATATGGGCCATCATACTCAGGGCTCAACAGGTTACAAGGCATACAAAAACAAGACAAAACCAGGACCACAGTTGGGAGGCCCCACAAACGGTAGCGTTTTTCAGACACGACAGAGACGCTGTAACTGTTAGACTGGGGATTTAAAACAATTGTGATTAACATGCTAATAGATGAAATAGAAAAGTGTGCAACAATGAGGAAGAGACGGGCGACAGAAGCAGGAAGATGCAAAGTCTAAAAAAACCATCAGGGCATTCTAGAAATCAACAGTACTGTGACAGCAGTAAAGAACAGCCCTGGTGGACTCCCTAGTCAACCAGAGATCTGGCCAAAAAAGGAAATCAATGGGCTTGACGTGAAGATAAAAGAGAATCCCAAAACTTAAAAGTAAAAGGGAGGGGCCGGGCATTGGTGGCACACACCTTTTGAGGGGGGCACACACCTTTAATCCCAGCACTTGCGAGGCAGAGGCAGGTAGATTGCTGTGAGTTTGAGACCAACCTGATCTACAAAGTGAGTCCAGGACAGTCAAGGTTACACAGAGAAACCCTGTCTGGAAAAAAGCAAACAAAACAAAACAAAACAAAAAAAAAGTAAAAGGGAGCCATTGATAAAGGGACACACCTGTAACTCAGAACTCTGAATATTGAGGCCGGATGGTCACAAGTATGAAGGTACTCTTGGCTACACGGTAAATCTGAGGCCAGACTATTTGAGAGAGAGGGAAGGAGGAAGGAGACATGAAAGAAACAGTAAGAACTGTAGGGCAGCTGTAGCTGTAATGTGACGGGTTGGGGCAAAGGTGGCCCAGCAGTTAAAAGCACTGGCTATTCTCACGGTAACTAGGTTCAGTTCCTAGCACCCACCTCAGGTCACCTGAGGCATGAGCATATACCCACATCAGAACACATACATATTCATAAATTAATGAGATTTTTTTTTTAATAAGAAAAAAGCAAGCTGGGCGAGGTGGTGCACGCCTTTAATCCCAGCACTCGGTAGGCAGAGGTAGGTGGATCGCTGTGGGTTCCTGGCCAGCCTGGTCTCCAAAGTGAGTCCAGGACAGCCAAGGCTACACAGAGAAACCCTGTCTCAAAAAAAAAAAAAAAAAAGAAAGAAAGAAAAAAGCAAACGAAAATATTTAAAGTACTGATGCCTAAGGACTTCTCCATTTAAGGTGAGCACACCAACCCACAGCCAGAAAGACCAGAACACCAAAGAGGATAGAAAGCAAAAAGTCTGCACATAAACTTATACTCAGTTTTCAGAAAGAGAAAAAACAAAGACTAAGTCGTGAAGGAAGGGGGCTGGAGAGATGGCTCGCAGGTAAAAGCCCTGTCTGCTCTTTGAAAGATCCTGAGTTCAATTCCCAGCAACCACATGGCGGCTCACAACCATCTATAAAGGGATCTGATGCCCTCTTCTGGCCTGCAGGTGTACATGCAGATAGAACATTCATATACATAAAATAAATAAACATGTATATATGTATTTATATGTCTACATACATAGATACATACATCTTTTTTAAAAATCACAAGGAAACAGCAGAGAACCAAACACTCCATAAGAAGGTGAAGGCTAAAAATGACACCATGCTTCTCTCCAGAAGACAAGGATAAAGAGGAAAACCTAACAATAAATAAATAGATAGATAGATAGATAGATAGATAGATAGATAGGAAAACCTGCCAGCCTATAACTGTGAATCCAGTAAAATTATTTTTCAAAAGTAAAAGAAATGAAAAAGTAAAGCTTTAGCCAGGTACCATCACAGAACTCAGGAGGCTGAGACAGGAGGTTTAGCACAAGTCAGAGGTCAGGTCCAGCCACAGAAGGAATTCTAGTCAGTCTGAGCTATGACTGAGGCGCTGTGAAACAAAAGCAGGCCAGGTATGCAGGTACATACTGTTAATCCCAGCATTCCAGAGGCACAGGCAGAGGCAGACCGATCTCCAGACCACCCAAGGCTACTTAGTGAGACCCTGCTTTAAAAAGGGGGGGGGGGCAAAAAGGAAGGAAGAAATGATTCTTCTCAAACAAAAACTGAAGGTCTCAGGTACTTGGTAAGACATGTTCAGAGAACTTCAGAGGGACTGGCTGCTCTCACAGAGGACCCAGGTTCAGCTCCCAGCACCCACACGACAGCTCACTACCACCTGTAACTAACTCCACGTCCAGGGCATCCTTCTGGCTTCTCCAGGCACCACACACACACATATGCACATAAAATAAAAATAAGGAGCCGGGCGTGGTGGCGCACACCTTTAATCCCAGCACTCGGGAGGCAGAGGCAGGTGGGTCACTGTGAGTTCAAAGCCAGCCTGGTCTACAAAGTGAGTCCAGGACAGCCAAGGCTACACAGAGAAACCCTGTCTCAAAAGGAAGGAAGGAAGGAAGGAAGGAAGGAAGGAAGGAAGGAAGGAAGGAAGGAAGGAAGGAAGGAAATCACTTGGTCAGAATCTGTGATCTACATGAAGAAAGAACTATGTAAATAAAGGTAAAATAAAATCTTCTATTTTCTTTTTCTTTTTGGTTCTGAGACAGGGTTTCTCTGTGTAGCCCTGACTGTCCTGGAACTCTCTTTGTAGACCAGGCTGGCCTCGAACTCACAGCAATCCTCATGCCTCTGCTTTCAGAGTGCTGGGATTAAAGACCCGCCCCACCTCACCCAGCAAATCTTCTAGTCTCTTATTTTAATTGCCCTAAAAGCAGCTGATTGAAAATAAAAACAGTAGACGTTGCTTCCCGGCAGGGAGCGCCGACGCCTTTTCAGTATATCCCACCATAGTGATTTGTAAAAATCCCTACTTCCGTCCGAGAATTAAGGCAGGTTGGAAATGTTTCAAGTACTCAGCGTGCTCTTCTGGACCTGTCAATGGTCAGCAGACATGGACTGTTTTTTTTGTTTGTTTGTTTGTTTTTTAAAACATAGTTGAAGCCAGGCTTGGTTGTTTCACATCTGACATTTTAGCACTTGGCAAGTGGACACAGGAAGGTCAGGAGTTCAAGGCCAGACTGAGCTTCATGAGTTTCAGTCAAAAAACCAAGGTGGGGCTACACAGTTGTATTGGGAGTTGGGGGAACTCTAAAATGAGAACATAATTGCTAGACAGGAAGCTTCAAAGGAGTCAGGTGGTGTATGCTTGTAATCTCAGACAACAGAATGCTTAGGCAGGAAGACCATGTACGAGTTCCAGGCCAAATCTGGATTAAGTAGTAAAACTCTGATAAAAAATAAAATAAAATAAAAACAGTAATAGTCCACTGGGAGAGGATAGCTTAGGAGTAAGTGAAACAAATGGGGTGGCGGGTACGGGGGGGGGGGGGGGAAGCTGTTGGGTTGGGGGAAGGGAGGGAAATGAGCAGAGTACAGTAAGCAGCCTAATCCAACCCCTGAACATCCTGAGTATCAAAAGGATGCTCCAAAGTCCCAAGATGTGCAATGTTTTGGGTTTTCAGGGATGCTCAACCCATAAGACAATATGCAAACATTCCAATACCAGAAAACTCCAGTATCTGAAACATTTTGGTGTTTTCCTAATAAGGGCTACTCAAACCATTTTCAGGAGTAAAGCGGACACAACTATGCATGAAACAAGATGGCACTGTCAGAAAGCGGAGCAAGGCTAGTTGTAATGCTTTCTGCAAATTCCAAGGCATTAAATTAAAATAATATATATTGAATTAAATATAAAATATATAAAAATATATATGTGATATTGTCTGAAGAAAAACATGGCTGTACAAAATGCTCAAATAAAACCAGAGAAAGCAGAAAAAGAAGAAGAAAAAAAGACCAAAGGAAGGAAAGAGGTTAAATATACTAAGTATCAATCTAGCTATATCATTATTTACTTTCCCCCTCCCCACAAGTTAATTTTATTCCCACTATTATTTACTTTAGTATGAGTGGGATAAATATACCAATCCATAGAGAGATTGGGCACTGGTGAGATAACATGTGTGAGGCCCTAGGTTTTATGCCAGCAAAACACACACACAAACACACACACACACGGACTGGGAAGTGGCTTACTGGGTAAAAGCACAAGGACTTGGGTTCAAATCCCCAGAGCCAACATAAAAAGCTGAGCATAGTCCCACAGGTGCCAGTAACCATAGTGCTGTGGGTGGTAGAGACAGGAGGATCACCAGGCTTGCTGGCTGCCAGTTTAGTTCAGTGAGAGACCCTGTCTCAAAGGAATATGGCAGAGGCAAGGCAGGACATCTGATGTTCTTTTCTCTGGACTTGGTGAGACCACAGGCACACCCATATAAGGAGGGAAAGGCAAATACCATCAGGCTGAATTTTACTTATTTTAGCACTTCAGACACAGAGGCAGGCAGATCTCTATGAGTTTGAGGCCAGCCTGGTTCCAGACCAGACGAGGCTACACAGTAAAATCCTGTCTCAAAGAAAAGAAAGAGAGGGGCTAGAGGGCTCAACCCCCAGTACCACAGAGGGGGATAACCCCAAACCCACGGCCGTGCAGGTGGCCCTGGTTACACTAAGTGTGGCACAAGATAAATGCAAGACAAGCACTGGGAAAGAGATGGTCAGTAAGGCAGGGCAGTCGAGGGGGAGAAAGGGATGAGAGTGGTCATGTACAAAACTGACAAAGGACAAACTGTTTTTACACTCACATTTATTTTTAAAGTGTAAGCTGAAATAAACCCTTCCCTCCCCTGGCTGCTTTGGCCATGGTAGCTCACCCTAGCAGGAGCAACCCTAACTAGGACAAGTGATAAAGATTGCATTGTATTATTAGCTATCCCTCCTATCTTGGTATGTCAAGTGCTGAGTGAGACCAAGTACCCTGATATGTTTGTTTGTTTGTTTGTTTTGTTTTGTTTTTCGAGACAGGGTTTCTCTGTGTAGCCTTGGCTGTCCTAGACTCACTTTGTAGACCAGGCTGGCCTCGAACTCACAGCGATCTGCCTGCCTCTGCCTCCCGAGTGCTAAGATTAAAGGCGTGCGCCACCACGCCCGGCAAGTACCCTGATATGATGTCCTACAGGAGTTCTCGTGTACTTGCAAGACCTGGGTCACATATGCCTGTCATCACTACCACCTTCCTTTAGTGTCATCCAAAGTCTGGCCACCATACTTCCATAGGCCCGAGGGTCAAAGAAGAGTCTATTTTTTCATCTTTTAAGTTTTTTCAGTTTTAGGTATGGTGGCTCACACCTTTAATCCCAGTGCTCGGGATGCGGAGGCAGGCAGCTCTCTGAGTTCAAGGCCAGCCTGATCTACAGAACAAGTTCCAGGACAGCCAGGGCTACACAGAAAAATTCTGACTTGGAAAAAAAGTTTTTTAATTAAAGATTTATGTGTTTTCTTCTATCTATGTGTGTACCGGTGTCCACAGAGGGAAAGGAGTATCAGATCTCCTAGAACTGAGTTAGATAATATGAGCCTCCTGATATGGGTGCTAGGAACCAGCCCTGGTCCCCTTGGACAGCAGTGAGCACCTTAGCTGAGCTGTCTCTCCAGCCCAGACTCTACTTTCTTCACATACGTAAGGGTTCTCTACTTAAGCCCTTTGGGTTTTCATTGTGCTCTGAGATAGGGTCTTACTCTGTGGCCCAGATGACAGAACTCTGTGGCCTCTTGAGTGCTAGGATTGCAGGTGAGCCGACACACAGCAGTGAAGCAGCTTTATCAATAAGAAAAGCCACAGGTGGGAAAGCAACCTCTCCCCTGGCCTTAGTCAACACACTCATCTTCTGGTCCCCTGGATAATCAGGATGTGGAGCCTCTTAGAGCACCACCTGTCCTGCCAACACAAGCGCTATACTGATGACCTCATCAAGGCTAGCTGAGGTCACAGCTCTGAAAGCTGGTAAAGCCATGAGAAAGCAAGGAGACACGTGACTGTGGAGTCATCAGCTCATTTTGCCGCAGTGGTAGTGAGACAGGAAAGAATGCAGCTGGACAGTGTCTTGGGCATCCGCAGCCTGAGCAGTCCTGTGTGCTCCTCACTGGCAAGGCTTTCATTTGAGAGCTAAAGGGGGAGAAGGGCCCTAAATAGGAGCTCCTTCCATTTGACAGTGATCTCAGAACAGCCCCCACCTCACTTTCATCTCCCAGCCTTTGAATAAGTGTCCACGGCAAGTCTGGACCCAGATGGGAGGTGAGCTGAGGAGACCGGGTGAATCCCTCCAGTGCCTCCCTCCTCCACAGACCCTTCTCAACGCTCTAGCCTGTTGCCATGCTACAACACAGAGTATCCCAATCTCCCAGGCTGAAAGTCAACAGGCCCATGTCCACCTCCTTCAGCTCCGGGACCTGCCTACTATACAATGCAAGGTTCTGTGGTGCTGGGTCCAGGAGGTGGAATACAGATTTGGATCACATAGTCTGTCTCCACTAGGCTTGAGTAGCTCTTGTTCCACAAGTCGCAGGGCCAGTGTGAGGATTATGTCCTGTATTGGGTACTTGGTAGGCAGCAGACCACCAGCTTTTTCTCCCAGGGGACACTAGGAGGCAGACCCACCTTTGCAGAGATTCCCTGATTTGTGTGTGTCCATGCCACACAGAGTGGTACACAGCTACTCAGCCTCTCTCAGGCCCAGTGTGATGAGAGGCCAAGCCTCATCGAAGGAAGGACTCCAACTTTCTCAAGAGACTTGGTTGACCTGTGTCCATGTTCTGAGAAAACGGTAATCTTCAAAGGTTTCTGGAATGTAAGTGGTAGATGACACCGACAGAAGTCAATGTCCTCCTAAGATCCAGGGGCCTTTCCAACCTACAGCGGCAGCTCTCAGGAGTACTCTGACGCAGAGGTAGTGTGCTGCTTGGTTTTCTGTCAATGTGACACAAACTAGAGTGAACAACTGAGGAACCGGCTTTATCAAATTGGCCTGTAGGCAAGTCTAAGGAACATTTTCTTTTTTTAAAAATTTACTCATTATTATGTATACAGAGCTCTGCCTACATGTACACCCACAGGCCAGACAGGGCATCAGATTACATTTTAGGTGGTTGTGAGCCACCATGTGGTTGCTGGGAGTTGAACTCAGGACCTCTGGAAGAGCAGGCAATGAGTGCTCTTAACCGCTGAGCCATCTCTCCAGCCCATGGAACTTTTCCTTGATTAATGGCTGGTGTGGGAGGGCCCAGCTCACTGTGGGTGGTGCCACCCTTGGGCAGGTGGTCCTGGGTTGTCTAAGAAAGCGGGATGGCTAGCCTCTAACTGTAGAAAGTGATCACTCAGAACCAGGGACCCCAGGGACAAGGCCCAGGAACTGCACAAGCCAGGACGTAGCAATTCACTGCTGAGGGCAGGGTAGTTGAGGCTGGTAACATGCAGCAAGGTTATCGTGACAGTGGAGCCACCTCACCCACAGGAACCTGCGGATCTGGCTCAGTGACTGCCGGAGCCCCTTGGGGCAAGAGAGAGGAGCCAAGAGACCATCACTGAATTTGCAAACCATATAGAAATGGGCAAGCAGAGGGCCAAGCTTCTGTAAAGCAAGTAGCAGCCCGAGTCAGTTTCCAGTTCTGGAACTGTGATAACAGGCCCAGCCTGAAAGGGAAGGACTCCAAATTTCTCAAGGGACTTGGTCAAGCTGGGTCCATGTACTGAGAGGATGATAATCTATCTTCAAAGGTTTCTGGAATAACAGTTGTAGGTGATGGTGACGGTGACACTTTAGGACAGACACTGCCAACAAGCCCTGTGTGTGGTAAGAACACACGCAAGTCAGGGGATCACTGCACGGGCGGGTCCCCTAGGGGAAAAGAGCAAGTGGCCGGCTATCCACCATTTACTGAACACAGGACACAATACTCAGCCCCTCTGACTTGTGGAACAAGAGGCCACCTGGAACCCCCTAAAACTGACCTCCACCCCACACTGCAGAGCAAAGTGGTAAATATAACCTAGTATTCATGTGGGGAAGGCAGAGAATTAAAGCCACACAATAGGCCTGGTGAGCACACAGACACTCAGTGCATCACAAGCTAGCTTTATACCACATATACTAAGCCAAACCAGCTAGTGATGAAACATACTAGACAATGTTTCAACTCATAATGGTTTTATAAGGATTAAGTAAGAATTATGTGAAAATGTAAAATACAGTTGTGTGGATTCAGCATTCACTACGTTTGCTGACTTTATCAGTGTTCATTCAAAATCTAAAACACACAACACACACACACACACACACACACACACAGAATTCTTGCTGTCCCTAGAACTTATTCTGAAGACCAGGCTGGCTTCAAACTCAGAGATTCGCCTGCCTCTGCCTCCCGAGTGCTAGGATTAAAGACGTGCACCACCATGTCCAGCCTAAAATATTTTCTTTTTTTAACCTTTCTTTTTTGTTTTTGTTTTTCAAGACAAGGCTTCTCTGTGTATCCCTGGCTGTCCTGGACTCACTTTGTAGACCATGCTGACCTTGAACTCACAGCAGTCCACCTGCCTCTGCCTCCCAAGTGCTGTGATTAAAGGCCTGTGCCATGACCAGGCTAATTGTTTACCGCTTTAATGTTATCACCAACAACACATCCCTGCCCCCTCCTTGAACTCCTGGCTCAGATGACTCTCCCCAAGCAGCTGGGTCTCAGGCGCACACCGCCATGCTCAGCTATGCATAAGTTTTCCTTTCTTTCCTTTCTGTTTTGTTTTGGAAAGAGAGTAACTATGCACCTTCAGGTGGCCTGGAGCTTCTATATAGATCAGGCTGGATTTGATTCATGGAAATCCACCTGCTTCACATACACATGCATACATACTAAACTACTTTGTTTTCATACAAATAGAACTGTGCAGCTCAGTGGGATAAAAGGCTTCTTTAGAATTGCAATGCTGAGTGGCATAGTAACCAACATTGAGGTTTTAAGAGAGTGCCAGGCTCCCTCCCAGCATCAGGGTGTGGACTCTGCGCTCTGCATCCTCACCAGCAGCAGGTGCTGCCATGGTTTTATTCTCAGCCTACTGTTAGCAGTGTGCTGATATCCACTGTGGCTTTTGCCTGCACTTTCCTGATGGACATCCTTTAATGCCTAAATTCTGCTTCACTGCAATGTCTATCTAACCCAAATGGAACTGGATTGCTTTCACACTGAGTCTGGAAAGGCTTTACTGTATTACTAGCCTTGGTTAGATATGTGGTTTGCAAATATATTTTTCAGTCTGTAGCATGTCTTCTCATCTTTTCTTCTGTGGCTCGAGGATAGAATTCAGGGTCCTGTGTATTCAAAGCAAACATCCTATTGCTACTTTCATCTTTGTGTACAGAGCACAATTTTTGCATTTTGAAAGTCTGGACAAGCCGGGCAGTGGTGATGCATACCTTTAATCCCAGCACTTGGGAGGCAGAGGTAGGAGGATTACTGTGAGTTCAAGGCCAGCCTGGTATACAAAGCAAGTCCAGGACAGCCAAGGCTACACAGAGAAACCCTGTCTCGAAAACAAACAAACAAACAAACAACACCCCCCCCCCAAAAGAAAGTGTGG
Source organism: Acomys russatus (assembly GCF_903995435.1). Lineage (NCBI taxonomy): Eukaryota > Metazoa > Chordata > Mammalia > Rodentia > Muridae > Acomys > Acomys russatus. Next base: position 12,719,762 of record NC_067158.1, on the reverse strand, counting down.
ACGGTGAGTTTTCTGGTGTCATCTAAGCACTCTGGCTAGCCTGACCATGAATTATTTTGTCCCCCACCAACGACCTTACAAGTTTAAGTGGACACTTAAGCCCAAAGTCCACTCTAAGCTGGCTTTGTGAAGGCATAAAGTGGTGGGCAATGTCCCTTTCTGTCTACATTGTCTAACTGCTCCAGCACGCTTGCTGGCCTGGCCCTTCTTCCTCCACAGAATGGCTCTTGCATCCTGGCAAGAACCAGAGGGCAGATCTGTGTAGGTCTACTTCCAGGTTCACAATACTATTCCCCAGTCCTCGGCAGCCCTCTGCAATCTGGGTAGCAAGAATAATCCAACCAGAAACTAGGCAGTTGACTCATTTTATTTTTTTTTTTTTCTTTAAAAAAAAAAAAGGTTGTTTCACTAGCCTTGGCAAACACATGTCTGACTAATCTTCTGTCTGCAAATATAGCTTGCTGGACTTGTGACAGAAACTGCTATCATTAAGCTAGTCAAATTACCTGTTTCATACTAGGTGCCCTGTGCACTTTGTGTCTTTCTTTTTTTTTTTTTCTCTTCGTTTTTCCAGATTGGGTTTCTCTGTGTAGCCTTGGCTGTCCTGGACTTGCTTTGTATACCAGGCTGGTCTCGAACTTTCAGAAATTCACCTGCCTCTGCTCCCTGAGTGTTGGGATTACAGGCATGTGCCACCGTGCATGGCTCATTCTTTGTGCTTTTTCAAGGTGTTGACACACACATGTAACAAAAATAAATTTAAAATGCAAAAGTAGAATCCTTGTTATTGCATTTCTAACAGTATGTCCTCTTGTCTTTTTGAGACTATTATATACAGCCAAGGCTGCCTAGTGATGACAGCTGACGTAACAATGGTTCTCTAAGATCATGAAGGTATCAAGTGTTTCTAATGCGAAGGAAGTTTGTGGCTATACCAACGTCATAGTGCAACGCATGGCTCAATTCACAGTGACACGTGTGAACAAGCTGGAATACATTAACAGCTACACAATGGCTACACAGCACATACAGAGTGTTTGGCAGTCATAACAAATGACTGTGGAAGACTGTCAACCTGACAGAGTCTGGAAATACCCAGGAGACAAGCCTGTGAGGATGCCTGTGCAGAAGCTTATAGCCTAGGTCAACTGAAGTGGAAAGACTCACCCAAACCACAGGCCACACAGCACCATCCCAGGAACTGGGACCCCAAACTAAACAGAAAGGAGAATGTAAGCACATGTCAGCATTCATGCCCCTCAGCCTCCTGACTGTGGATGCCACGGGAGCAGCTGCCTCATACTCTTGATGCCACGGCCCCCCTGTTACAAGAGCAGAAAGGAAGGCCCCCTTGAGCTGGCATGCTGACCAGCTTAGCTGCTGCCCAGGCCCAGATCCAGGGCTCTGAGTTAACCCACTCCAAAATCTGTATCATTTGCAAACAGTTGGGATGCATTAAAGGACCAGTCCTATTGAACGAAAAAAGCAACAACAGGATAATTGGGAGGACACCCGATGAGGATCCAGTATTGATGGTGTCACAGAAGCCAGAGATCTCAAATCAGACAATGAACATCTGCAAGTGAAGATGTGTGATAGAGGGATAAATACTGTAGGGCACACTGTGACACACTTCAGCTTCCACAATGAAATGTTTTAATGTTTTCTATGCTTTGTTTTGTTTGGGATTTGTGTGTGTGTGTGTGTGTGTGTGTGTGTGTGTGTGTGTGTGTGTGTGTGTGTGTGTAGAGTAGAGAGATCGCGCGCGCGCGGGCCGTTCGTGTTTTATTGGGAGGGGGTGGGCAGTTGCAAGAATGAAGGGTGGAATTGAGGGTAGGGAAAGATGACCTGGACTGGGGTGCATGATGTGAAAGTCACAAAGAATCAATAAAAAGTTAAAAAAGAAAGGCTGGAGAGATGGCTAAAAGGTTAAGAGAGAGCACTGACTGCTCTTCCAGAGGTCCTGAGTTCAATTCCCAGCAACCACATGGTGGCTCACAACCATCTATAATGAGCTCTGGTGCCCTCTTCTGGCTTCCATCTGTACATCCAGGCAGAACACTGTGTATAAAATAATAAATAAATCTAAAAAACATAAAGAAAACTTCCCCTTAAGTTGTTCTAGTCAGCTGGTTTGTCATAGCAACGAGAAAAGTAATTGTGATTACAGGCATTTGCCACTGAGGCTTTAAAAAACTTTTTTTTTTAAAGATTTATTTATTTTTATTATGTATACATTGCTCTGCCTGCATCTATGCCTGCACACTACAAGAGGGCATCAGATCTCATTATAGATGGTTGTGAGCCACCATGAGGTTGCTGGGAATGGAACTCATGACCTGTGGAAGAGCAGACAGTGCTCTTAACCATCTGAGCCATCTCTCCAGCCCCCTAAAAATATTTTTAAAGCAGACTAAAACCTCAGCTTATTGTCATCAGTTGAAAGCAGTTCACCAGCAGCCAACAGTAGCCTCGTTCATCTCCTGTGTACCCCACTTTGTCATAATATCAAGAACACAATGGGGGACCATTACACCATCTACACGTAGATTCGCACACTCTGCAATGCTCCTAACAGTGAAGCTATAAAATAGTGCTTTTCTCAGAATATGACCCACAATCAGGCGACACACAGAATGTTCACAGGTGCTCTTATTTTCAGAGTCATCATTTTCTCATTTGTGCGTTTTGTCTTGGGCTCAATCTCTAGGTTAAAAGTTTGCCTCAAATATGTACTTATCCTCTGCTGCTTGTGTTTAAAGCAAGGCCCTGAGCTGGGCGTGGTGCAGGCATGGTGGTGCACTCCTTTAATCCCAGCACTCAGGGAGGCAGAGGCAGTCGGGTCTCTGTGAGTTCGAGGCCAGCCTGGTCTATAGAGTGAGTCCAGGACAGCAGGGACTACACGGAGAAACCCTGCCAGATAGATAGACAGACAGACAGATAGACAGACAGACAGACAGACAGACAGAGCGAGCAAGGCCCTGAAGAGCTGACTGGAGATGTATACTAGTAGACTTTCCACCCACTGGACTTTACTCAAGCTGACTGGGTGGTGATTCCTGGGCCAGTAAGGAGTACCTCAGCTACATCAAGGAGAAGCGACACTTGATGTGAACTGTTTGTGAGAGAGGACTGTTCAAAGACTCTCTGAAGCCTGAACATAAAAGGGACTGGGGCTTCTTTCCATCCCACCAGGCTTTGACTTAAGCTCCCCTTCTTCAGCCTGGGTCTCTCCCACCCACTCCTGTGCCAGGTATCAGTATATCCAAAACTCCACCTCCCCGTGTGGAGGGTGCCGACTAATCCACATTAGTCACCCCTGGATCCTCTGCAGAGACCCACTGAGCTACTTCACCCACCGTCACTGGCTTCCTTCTTCCCATTTGTGGGCGCCCACAGCCTGACAATCTCTCCTCTTCTCTCTGAACTCAGGGCTACATATCATTTAATTAACTTATTTCATTTTAGGGTTATCACTCATCTTCAACAGTCTCTTGGGCCCACGCCTGAGATGGAAGACCTCCAGCACTCAGACTGAGGAGCTGCATCCTGAACACACATGCACTGGCTCCAGGGTCTAGAAGACGCAGCTGCTGTCACCTGTAAACTGGAGAGGTTGTGGTTTCCCTCTTCTACAGGCATTTACTGATGGCAGAACACAACATCCATGACCTTCAAGACACAGGGGAGTGCACTGCCAAATACAGGATCAGAAAGCAAAGTTAAGGCCTAGGCCTGGGTTTGGAGTTTTCTAGTTATTAGAAATATCCAGAGGCAAGACAGTGGGTAGGACGCAGGCTAACTCAGCTATGTGCAGCTGGCAATGAACCTTGGCAGGAGTGCCCTGTGGCCCACGGTGACTTACCTTCACCTCCTTCTCAATATAGTCGCTCAGCAGTCTGTCTGGCTCGACGCGCTCAGGTAATGACAACACCACAGTGTGCAGAGGGCGCCTCTCTGTCACCTTCTCATGGGCTTTCTTATCTCTACTCTTTTCACCTTTTAGGAATACTCGTTTAAATGGCGACACAATTCCAGGCTGCAGGCAGAAATGGCAATGATTGGAGTTCATTATTCACACATTTGTGCTGTACCCACTGCTAACAAACAGAAGTGGCCAAAATGTTAGCACAGTTGCCATGAAAATGGGGCCCGACCACGCCAATGAGAAAGGACCAACACACAAGGCTGAGGCGTGGCCCTAAGGCCGGCTCACAGGCCGTGCAAGTGTCCATGCAGACTGCGTGGAGAACAGAAAGACCTGTCGTGACTCCTGTAACATCCGGAAGGCAGCTCATGCAGGAAACAGATCCCAGAAAACAGTCACAGAGCAGAGTTCCCACTCCACCATGTCAGCTCCGAGGCAGCAAGTGGGACAGAGGTTGCCACCCACAAAAGCATCTCAGCAGCCAGGGTCAAGTGAGCTCTAAGGAGCCCAGGCCCTAACAGAGCCCAGGGCCTTTTCCCTCTGCTGGGGCTCCAAGTCAGCCACCACCACCACCACCACCACCACCATCCTACTGGATGTGAGCTTAGTACCCGGGCTCTGAAGACTCATCCTATAATCAAAATGGACTTCTGAGCTAGAGAGAGGGAATCAAACCCAGTACTTACTACCACAGCTACAGAACAGAGCTATCTCCAGCTCTGGAAAATGGTGCTGCTGGCCATTTCACCACAAAGAAAGACAACAGAAACCAAGACACTTAAATGTGCCTTCTACAGCAACAGGCCACAGAGACTAAAGCCATGAGCAGTGCAAAAAAGAAAGGATGTCCTTAGCTGTTTTCTCTCTGACTCGGTAGACAGCTCAGAGAGATGTCAACACTTCTGAGGCTCACCACAACATGACCTGGCACCCAGGCAGGCAGCAGCTGGCGAACCATATCCTTTAGCCCCAAACTAGTAACAAACAACCACATAAATGTATGTATCGAATAGATTATCAAGCAGGAGTCACATGGCCAAGGCTCCCAAGAGACCCCACAACATGTGGGCTGCTCCCCAGCCTCGCTCTCAGGCTCGGATCTCTAGCACTAGGCATGAAACCAACAAGCAAGTAAGACTGACCTGGCCTCAGAACCCACCCCCACCCTCACCCTCCCCCGCCACACACACACACTCTTGCTATGCCTGCTGCCTCCGGCCATGACAGCTTCCCCGGCCCTTGGTTTCACACGCTCGGCCCTTTGAAACTCTGGTCTTATTCCACTGATGTACTGAAATGGACAGAGATCAAGAGGCCCACTCAACAAAGTCACAACAGCAGCCACGTGCACTGCCACCATGCCTGCTGCTCTCCCCACGGGTGTCCCTCCAGCTCAGGATCTTAGGCTCAGGATGAGCACAGAACCCTCGAGGCTCAAGGCTTGGCGGCTCTGATGTGCCCTGAGCCACCCTGTTTCCCATACAAGACACTTAGCAGAGTCTACCTTCTCTAAAATGAGCATGGTCCTTGCACGTCATCACAAGCTGTCCACGAGCAAGCTGCAGAAAGCTCTTAGCAAATGGAGTCAGTGGTTATTTCTGTGTTTACTCTTGACAATCCATCTCCTCTTCAACTACTGTCTTTAGAGCCCAGCACCAAAGCCTCAGAGAGTCTTCTACTCACCATGACCATAGACTGGATAGTTAAGTTGGGGCCAGCACCTACCTGCCTCCTCACCCATGCACCCAAAGTAGGAAAACACTGTGACCCAGGGCTGTAAATATGAAAATATTGCACTCATGGGAGCTGAATCTATCATCCTGCATCTCCATCTGTGACTGGGATAGTCTGTCACTGACCCTAAAGTCTTCTGGCACTTCTTACTGGTGTGGAAAGGTGAAGTAAGATCACAGGAACTACAGCACCAGAGCTGGATGATGACAGAGCGTCAGTTACTTTTCTGAGACAGTGTCATGTAGCTCAGGCTAGCTTCAAACTCACTGTGTAGCTGCGGCCTCTGAACTTCAGTCCTATCTCCTGCCCCCGAGGGCTACTGCTAGGATTAGGCTTGGACCACAACACCTGGTTTTTTGCAGCGCTAAGAACAGAACCCAGGAGGCTGGAGAGATGACTCAGGGGTTAAGAGCATTGACTGCTCTATCAAAGGACCTAAGTTCAATTCCCAGCACCCACATGGCAGCTCACAATTGTCTGTAATGCCAAGATCTGAACCCTCACACAAATATACATGCAGACAAATCACCAATGCACATAAAATAAAAATAAAAATAATTAATTAAAAAAATAATAATAAAGGAATAGACCCCAGGGCGTTGCACACGCTGGGCAGGAGCTCTGCCACCTCAGCTATACTCCTAACCCTCCATTGCTCTGCTTTTTTGTTTTGTTTTGTTTTAAGATAGTGTTTCTCTGTGCAGCCTTGGCTGTCCTGGACACTCTTCGTAGACCAGGCTGGCCTCTCAAACTCACAGCGATTCACCTGCCTCTGCCTGCAGAGTTCTGGGATTAAAGGTGTGCAACACCACACCGGCTTAAATTTATATTTTCATAACAGTACATACTTGAGATGGATGAATAAACAGCAGTCTATCACTGGCCACGCCTAACTATGATAAGATGTAAACACACAAAAAGTAATGAGAACCAAGATCTGTAGAAGATGACAACCAGAAGAAAGGACAGAAGGCTCCGGGCGGTGGTGGCGCACGCCTTTAATCTCAGCACTCGGGAGGCAGAGGCAGGCGGATCGCTGTGAGTTCGAGGTCAGCCTGGTCTACAAAGTGAGTCCAGGACAGCCAGCGCTACACAGAGAAACCTTGTCTCAAAAAAGAAAAGAAAGGAAAAGAAAGGACAGATTGCACTTCCAGAAGAGCCAGGGGGATCAGCCTGCCAAGTCCCCACTTTGAGGTGAGTGAAGTCAGGCTGTCTTGTCTTTGAGGACCTCCCAGGCTCGCTCTCTCTGAGCTCCCATAGCATTTCTTTCAGCCCCAGGATGAGTTCAGACAAGTGATGGATGGGGCAGGGCCACTTGGACAGGATGATCTCAGTGTGCAGTTTGTATGGGAAATGGTCACTTGAGACTTACCAGACAACCTGACAGCAAACTGCAGGCTAGAAATGATCCCCAAATTCAGTGACATATTTGAGCAACGTAAAAATCGTGTTTCAATGGGAGCAGAGGCTGTCTCTGAATACTGCCTGACACTGGATCCCTTCCCCTTAACTGGGTTGCCCTATCAGGCCCCAGTGGGAGAGGATGTGCTTAGTCCTGCTGTGACTTGAGGTGCCTGGGTGGGTTGATAACCCTTAAGGGCCTCCCCTTCTCTGAGAAAAAAAGGAGAGAGGGAAATGAGGGAAGGAATATGAGGGCAGGACTAGGAGGAGAGGAGGGAGGGGACTGGGATCAGGCTGTAAAGAGTTTAAATTAATAAATAAATGGAGGGGGAAAGTTTAAAAAATCATATTTCATCACTCCAACGAAGACAGCTGTGACTTCCTCACCATGGGACCTTTGGCAAGATGGCACTCAGCTGATGCCAAATGTGTTACACTTGATCGCTTCTTTTTCCTGAGCCTTTAAATGCCCATATGTTCATGGCCCATGAGCCTCACCCTCCAGAAGTATCGTCTCTACAGTCACAGTACCCACTCTGGCCAGAGAGAAAGTCTCTCCCCACCCACTCCCCCTGCAGCCGCCCGGATCTCCTTCTTCAACAACAGTTCTTTGCAGAGCATAGTGACTGAATGTTTGCTCCTATGGGCAGGCAGCTCAGTTCCGTCTGTCGGCCCTTCCAGAAGCTGTCTGTCAGTGCAACTCATTACCGACTTACACAGGGAAACAGTAGGAAACCAACTATGAAACCAGAGGTTTGGCAAGATTAACCTTTAACCAAGAAGCTCTCACCAAATCAACAGGCCCACAGACCACAGGCCACTTATACTGTGACTATAACAGTGATATATAGCTCATAAAATAAGAGTTTGTGGTGGGAGGCCACTGGAGTGTCTTGTAATCCTAGCCCAAAAGACAGACTTTCTGTACCGATGCAACGTGGGCTACAACTCTCCAAGACAAAGAAACCAGTCCAGCTCCTGATGGCCCTACATATGCCTCTTATTGTCTGAGAGTTCATTCCTTCAACTGCACACATGCCCAGCAAGTGCCCAACCACTGAGCTGTACCTATAGCCCATCCTCAGACAGCTTGTGTGACCTCCAGCATCCAATATGTAGCCTGAACATAGCCTGTACAGGCTGCAAGAAGTAATAAATCCCAAAGTAGACCTTTTCTTTTGTGTGCCTTATCAGACCAGGAATCCGGTGGATGGAAGAGTCCCCGCCCTCAAGAGGGGAGATATGGCTCAGAGGTTAAGAGCACTAGCTGCTTTTCCAAAGGTCCTGAGTTCAATTTCCAGCAACCACACGGTGGCTCACAACCATCTATAATGAGATCTGGCACCCTGATCTGGGGCAAAGGTGTATATGCAGCCAAAACACTGTATACATAATAATAAATAAATAGTTTCTTTTAAATAGGAGTACAGTGATTTTTTTAAAAAATTAAAAAGGCCAAGAGCTAGTAAGAGAAACTAAACCCATGTCAAAACTCAGCCAGCAGCCCAGCAGCCTTTGAAGGCCTATCCTAATGTCAAACCACTAGGTGTTTGTGCTACCCTAAGCAGCACGGAACATGAAGGGCTTTTACCCTTGGTCCACTCGTAGACTAGCCAGAGGAAGCCAAGTCCCCAAATTCCAAGCCCAAGTCATGAGAAGGCACTCCGGTACCTCTCTGACTCGGGCTTTCAAGTGTAACCAAACACAGACTCTATGGATTGCAGTAAGTCCCCTTATTCATGGCCTCGCTTCCTGTGACTTCAGTTACCCACAGCCAGCGGTGATTGGTAAAAATCAATAGAGAACTCCAGAAACTACCAATTCACAAGTTTTCAATACCTTTACAACTACCCTCAGCTTCAAGCACCTACTGGTAGACCTTCAATGCACCCATGTAGTCAGGGAGAACACTGTCTGTGGAGGGAGACCTGTCTTTCTGGCCCTAGAACTGTGCCTTGGCTATACCACACACTCCATGCTCTTCGCCCTCCACCCCCTAGTCCCCAGATGATTTTAATTGGTTCCTACAATGTAGAACACTGATACTGAGCTGTTCCTCTGCAGACATCCACTGTGATGTCACCACAGACACAGTAAGGAGTGGCTGTACTCTGGAGAGGGCTGACCAACAGTGCTGCCTCAGCTCTTAGCTAGTGGGGAAAAACAGCTAGGACAGCAGGACGGGAGGACAGCACTCAGACATTCCAGAAACTAACCTGACCAAGGAGGAGGGGCAGTGCAATGTTGGAAGACTGCAAGATCAAGGTCAGACTGCCTCTCAAAATAAAACAACAAAGAGCCGAGAACACACCGGGTGGGTGGAGCTTCTGCCTAGCATGCAAGAGCCACAGCCTCCATCCCTTATACTACAGAGAAAAAAAGAGGTGGAGGGTGTATCTCACATCTGAAGCTGCTTTTTGTTTCACTGATTTGTTTAGCAGTCTATTTTCAGTTGGTTTCTTTTTATTGATAGCAGGGTTTTTCTATAGCTCAGGCTGGCTTAGGGCAGAATTCATGGCAACCTTCCTGCTTCAGACTTCTGAGTGCTGCCAGTATAGGTGAAAATGTAAAAGGAGATTCTGGTGAAAGTGTGAAGGGGCTGAGCATGGTGGCACATGTCTTTAACAGGGAGGTAGAAGCAGGAGGATCTCTCTGAGTTCAAAACCAGCCTGCTCTATACAATGAGTTCCAGAGCAGTCAGGGCTACACAAATAAATTTATTTACTTATGTCTAAATAAGGTAAATGACAGATTTGGGGGGGGGGTTGGTTTTTTGAGACAGGGTTTCTCTGTGTACCCTTGGCTGTCCTAGACTCTCTTTGTAGACCCGGCTGGCCTCGAACTCACAGTGATCCACCTGCCTCTGCCTCCTGAGTGAACAAATTTTGGTTTTGTTTGTTTGTAAGATGTATTAAGTATAGAGTGCTCTGCCTACATGCATGCCTATACTCGGAAGAGGGCACCAGATCTCATTAGAGATGGTTTGTAAGCCACCATGTGGTTACTGGGAATTGAACTCAGGACCTCTGGAAGAACAGACAGTGCTCTTAATCGCTGAGCCATCTCTCCAGCCCCTAATAATTAATATTTTAGTGCAGTCAAGATTTCAGTAATCAATCATAGGGTCTTTAATTTGCTGTGATGTCCTATAAATCAATCAATCAATACACTGAGATTAAAAGACAGATTTAGCCAACTGCTATCCTTCCTTCCGTAGGGACATTATGTCACTGAGTGACCCCAGCAGAGCAGCAGGCTCCAGACCAGGTCTTTCCTGAAGAAACTGAGTCCTCAGGTTGAAGGGACAAGACAAAGTCCAAGACACAGAGCTGGGAAAGGAATACAGAACACAGAGGCAAAACTCCTCAAAACAGAGTACAAAAGTTTCTAGAGTCTCCTGAAAAGCCCCTCTGATCCTGTCAATATTTTTCCACTCTGCCATCTGATGCCTAAAATAGTCCTTCCAGTTAGAAACGGGAATGGGCATGTAGCTCGGGAACAGAGTAATTAATTCTCTCACTAGCAAACACTAAGCCATGGTTTAATCTCTAGTGTCACAGAAAGAAAAAAGATATGCGTGGGGGTGGGGGGTCATGGTTAGGAACCTAAAAACAACAACACCACATCTGGAGAACCATGCCGTGAAGTCGGCTCTTGGAAGTAGGAGAACCTGAGTTTGATGCCAGCCTGGGAGATCCTCTCTCAAAATCACACAAACCTCTGAAACTAACTTACTCTGGTCTTTTCATGTAGTGATTCTGCCCTCCACATGCACTGTGCCATGGTCACGGACACACAGAGACACACAGACACACAGACGACACACACACACTGAAAAGAATGACATGTTGGCTTTAAATATATATACATATTTTTAAAAAAGCCAGGTGTGATGGCACACGCCTTTAATCCCAGCACTTGGGAGGCAGAGGCAGGTGGATGGCTCTGAGTTCGAGGCCAGCCTGGTCTACAAAGTGAGTCTAGGACAGTCAAGGCTACACAGAGAAACCTTGTCTCAAAAAACAAAACAAAAACAAAAACAAAAAACTAATACCTCTAGACTCCTGAGAATCAAGCTTTTTTTTTTTTCTTAATTTATTATGTATACAGTGCTCTGCTTGTATGCATACCTGCAGGCCAGAAGAGGGGCAGCAGATCTCTTTGTGGATGGTTGTGAGCTACCATGTGGTTGCTGGGGACTGAACTCAGGACCTCTGGAAGGGCAATCAGTGTTCTTAAACACTGAGCCATCTCTCCAGCCCACAAGCTCTTTCTTCAAGGACAGCCACAGATGCTAACTGGGTCCTCCATGCAAGGCCCTAAGCTCAGCACACTATTCTGGAGATAGAAGAGAGAAGTGAACTAAGGTACAAAGGGGCACCTGTCACGAGTGCATGGCACTTAATCTTCACCATCAACTACTTAGTAGGTTTCATCTCACTCTTAAGACTACCCCATGCTTAAAGCACACTTGCCACATGTCACAACACATGGCTAGAAACAGCGAAAGTGAAAGTACTGGCTCCACATCCCCAACCTAACAGGAAGACAGACAACAACTGCACTGAGACTGACTGGTGGAGACACAGACGTCAGTGAGAGGATCTGAGGAGGCCTGTGGGCAGGCTTGTACAGCTCTGTCCATGGGGCGGCAAGAGCTAGTCCCTACAGATTCCACTTGTCACTCCTCACACATCACATCCTGCCCAGGCTGCACATATACAAACCCTAACAGAAAAAAATTCCTAGCTGGAGCTGGTGGTGGTGGCGGCGGCGGCAGCAGCACACACCTTTAATCCCAGCACTCAGGAGGCAGAGACAGGAGATCTCTGTGAGTTCCAAGTCAGCCAAAGCTACATGGTAAAACTTGTCTCAAAAAAAAAAGCCAAAACCGAGGCCAGGCATGGTGGCGCACGCCTTTAATCCCAGCACTTGGGAGGCAGAGGCAGATCACAACTGTGAGTTCAAGGCCAGCCTGGTCTACAAAGCAAGTCCAGGACAGCTAAGGCTACACAGAGACACTGTCTCAAAGGAAAAAAAAAAAAAAAAAAAAAAAGCCACAACCAAACCAAACAAAGCAATGGGCACAACATGCCTGCACACATCCTAGAGGAGCGGAACCAAATGGGGTCTCTGCCTCCTCTGTTTGCTACTGAGAAGTCCACAGGGGTCCTAGCCCCGCGAGGGCTACGTACGCTGGGCAGGCCAGGGCCCATGCTGGCAGCCTCGCTCTGTTACACACTCGTGGATGGCTGTGTACCCCAGGCACAAGTCTCCCCAGATCTGAGTTCCCTCGCGTTCTCAACCTTTCCCCTCCACCATTTTTCAAATGTGATCTTAGAACTCAATGGACCACAAGTCTGCGGGAAATGACTTTCCCTGGAAGGCACAAAGCCATGGCCTCTTGTTTCTTCAGATGAGTAAGTGCAACAGTCTAACCTCGGCTGGACAAGACAGTGCCCCCCCACACACACACACAGGCCCGCACCCTCCTCCAGCACACCGTCTTCCGCCAGTCTCAGCCCAGGAAGCGGGTGAATGAGCCTCCCCCACCGCCCCCACCCCGCATCTCAGAGCAGGGCTCAGGGTTCCGGTGTGCAAGCCCATCCTGGAAGCCGCAGGAATGTTGGTTCCTAGGAGGATATTCTTTCTGACACCGGGTATGAACCTACCTCGTCCTCCATGGGCGATCTCCTGGTTCCCCACTTCTGCTGACAGCTGCCGTGTACTTCCTAGTCCCTTCTGAGCTGGTTAGAAACTATGATCAGATGCTAAGCCCTCCCTCTAAAAAATATGAGTGCACAGGAAGACCAGAACCACAGCTTCCTTCTGCAACGCTTACTGAAGTTGTTTACAGTTTTTAAAGAGCTCAACAGCCCCCAGAAGCTGTTGGCCAATTCCAAGAGGACTGCATGTAAGACACGCACAGTAAAGCAGCCAGCAAACATTCTCCCACTGCTCAGAGCAGGCGAGTCCCGGACAGCCTGCTTCCGGTCCCATCCAGCTCCGGGCAACGCTGCAATCCATCTCTGGCGGATGGGACTTTGGAAGTCTGACTATTCTACAACTTCAAGCGCCAAAGGCAAACCAGAAGGCGGACATTGCAAGGCTACACCTCTCAGGGAGAACCCCAGGCCCTCTGGTCCCAGCGTCAGGAGGACAAGGACAAGCCTTCTTGCTCCACCATGCTGTTTCAACACTTGGTCACAGCAGCAAGATCTTGACAGAGACAGATGCGTTTCCAGGTGTGCTCAGGTGAAGGCAACGCCTGTCTCTAGGCGCTCAGCCTACAGCTCCCTAGGCCAGCAGACTCTTGAATTCAAGTCACCAACTTGGAACAAAACAACGTGCGCTTATAAGCACGTCTGCTTTAATTTCCTCACAGTTAAACTTCCTGATCTTGGAAAGGAGAAGTTAAATTTATTATTGATAAAAGACCCTTACAGTTGAATTTCCAGAATGGCTTGCAAATAAAAATGCCTTCCCCTCCCCCCCCCCAAAAAAAAGGGTTCTCTGTTGTAGCCTTGGCTGTCCTGGACTCACTTTGTAGACCAGGGTGGCCTTGAGCTCACAGAGATATGCCTGCCTCTGTCTTCCAAGTGCTGGGATTAAAGGGATGTGCCACTATATCTGGCCTTAGGAATGGCTTTTTAACTGGCTAATTAGTGTGACTATCTATAACTACAGACTAATAAGTGAACCTAACAGAATGTAGATGTTCCTGCGCCCCAATAAATCCATCGTAAATTAAGTCAAATGCGTTTAACCCATCTAAGCTCCCCGTGTATCTGTGTCTGCCTTAACTGTGCTCGGAACACCTCCACTGGCCCTGTCAGGCAACCCAACTAACAGTAGCGCGGCAGCGGGTATTTTTGTAATCTATTGAATTCTATATACTGAAAGTGAAAACTTCTTGGGAACAACTGTGTGGGCGTCTCCTGTGTCATAAAGCTGAAAATCCATTAAGTGAAACTATCCTATAAGGAAGCACATTTGTCACTTTATGGATCCCAGGTTGAACCGAATCAAAAGGCTAACACATTCAACTTTGTCTGTAAAAAGGGCAATTTCATACTGTTTTGCTTCACTGGCCTAGCAAGTAAAGTTTAATCCTTCCTAGTTCAAATAAACTGTTACAGCAGATCAATTCTGTGTTTCAATTATTCACCCAGGTGCCAAAAACGCAGAGAGCACAGAAGAGTGGGAAAGCAGTTCTACACATTCACAGCCCAATACGACTGCCCTGTTGTGACCTTGTAGAGGCCAGAGCAGTCACAACCTCAGGCTCCTTTCTACATGCTTTACAGAGAGGAACCGGACAACAATGGCCATCACAGAGGACACACTGGGGGAAAAAGAAACCAACTGAGACACCAGAAGGCCTCTCCTAGGGAAACACACGTGACTGAATGGTAACTAACATGTTCTGACAGTAATCCACCAATCAACACTATCCTCCACAAATGCACACTGGATCAGGAGCATGAAACAGAACGGCTACTGAGCAGACAGGGAGAGGCATTCAGGGAAAGCTGTTGAAGAGCTATACCACAAAACAAGAACAGACAGTGATGAAAAGAAAACAAGTACACTATCTTAGAGGTTACAAAAAGTTCATTAGGATAATAAAACAGACATTAGCTAAGACCATAGTAAATGACCTGGAGTGGTAGACTGAGGTTGGCCAACATCTGTTTGTTGCTTATAGGCTCAAAATACAAATAATTTTTTTTAATTTTGTGGTGCTGGGGATTGGAGCCTTGTATATGCTAAACATGCATTCCACCCCTAGTCCTACTATGAGCACTTTTTTTTTGTTTGTTTTTTGTTTGTTTTGTTTTTTCGAAACAGAGTTTCTCTGTGTAGCCTTGGCTGTCTTGGACTCGCTCTGTAGACCAGGCTGGCCTCGAACTCACAGAGATCCGCCTGCCTCTGCCTCCCAAGTGCTGGGATTACAGGTGTGAGGTACCGTGACCAGTGAGCACTTTCACAAGTAAACATGTGGGCCAGGAATGATGACACACAAACTTGCAATCTCAGCACTTGAGAGGTAGGTCAGAGGAGGAAAAACCTCAAGGCCAGCTTTGGCTACATGAGTCAAGACTTGCCTAGCAAAATGTTAAGTCACCCAATAAAATTCCATTCTCAGTAATAGAATCCTATTAGAAAAAAAATCTGTGTTCTGGGATAGAGAGATGGCTCGGCCATTAAAGACTAGCCTCACAATCAAGAATTCAAGAAAAACTGTATTCCAAGCCAGGCGTGGTGGTACATACTTTTAATCTGTGAGATCAAGACTAATTAGCCTAGTTTAAGGAACTGTGGGACTCTGCTGGATAAGGCTGAAGTCTGACTTCTCCAGATAGCCATTCTGCGCTCTGCCTACAAAGGTGGACTTCCTTTTCTCAGCGGGGTTCCCACTCCACCTGATCTGGTAACCGCAGATTTTATAAGGAATATCACATAAGCCTCAAGGAAAGGCCTGACCCTTTCCTGATAAGGAATTTGTTCAATAAGCACAGAGAATTCCTGGAAGTACCCCACCCTATGCTGAAGAGATCTTAGCCTCCAGCAAATGACCTCTAATCCTACCTAGAACTTATTCCCTCACCTATATGATAATTAAGTACTGTGTCTCCTTGTGATAGGGTCCGTGTTACTGCCTGTAGATGAGCTCCTGTACCACTGCATGTAGATTAAGTATGCTGGCACCCTTAACCCTAGCAAATCAGACACACTCACCCTCAAAACCCCTCCCCACTGCCCAAGGTTTATAAATAAAGGCTAGCTGGCGGGATCAGGACTTCAGGCTCACCATTCCTCCATCATGACTGTCACGGGGAGGGAGGGACTGCCGGGTGGTCAGGTAGATATGGCATAACTGTCTTTGCAGCCTCTGGTGCCTGCTCTACCACCGCTGCTGGCTCGGTGCTAACCGCCAGTGAAGCACTGCCCGGCCTGCATCTCACAGACCTACCTGCCAACAGGTTTCGGACATGTGCTTAGCACAGTTGCACAAATAAGGGGCTGGCAATAAAAACATACATCAAAGAGTCAACGGACGCCTTACTGTGTTAAGTCGCAACAGAGTTGAGGTGTGCTTTGAATATAAACAAGGCCAATAATCTTTTTTGTTTCTTTTGTTTTTTAAGACAGGGCTTCTCTGTGTAGCCCCAGCTGCTCTGGACTCAATCTGTAGACCAGGCTGGCCTCTGCCTCCCTGAGTGCTGGGATTAAAAAAGGCCTGTGCCACCACACCCGGCTCGGTAATCTTTTTTAAAATGGCTTACTTTTATTATTTTTAAGTGTGTGCACTCATGAGTACATGCACCCACAAGGCCAGAGCATTGGCTCTCCTGGGAGCCAGAGTGATAGGCGTTGTAGGCACCTGATATGAATGCTGGGAAGTAAACACGGGTCTTCTGTAAGAGCAGGATACGTAGCTGGGTGTGGTGGCGCACACCTTTAATCCCAGCACTCGGGAGGCAGAGGCAGACGGATCACTGTGAGTTCAAGGCCAGCCTGGTCTACAAAGCAAGTCCAGGACAGCCAAGGCTACACAGAGAAACCCTGTCTCGAAAAAACAAAGAAAAAAACAAACAAACAACAACAAAAAAGCAGGATATGCTATTTATTATACCCTGAGCTGCCTCTCTGGCCCCAAGGCTAGTAACCTTCCTTGTGAGAAACTCAGAAAGTTACAATTAATAACTGGGGAAAAAGAAGGTTAAACTCAATGGTCATATGCTCTTTGGCAGCAATCATGGTTGTTATTTTAAATTCTTATTCAAAATATCCCTATCAAGCCTGACGTTATGGCTCAAGCCTTTAACTCCAGCACTCACGAGGCAGAAACAAGGAGATCTCTTTGAGTTCTAGGCCAGCCTGGTCTACACAGAATTCCAGGCCAGCTAGAGTCTTTCATTTCAAAAGAAAAAGGAAAAAAAAATTCTCCTTCAAAGAAAGAAAACTGGGGGCTGGAGAGATGGCTCAGCGGTTAAGAGCACTAGCTGCTCTTCCAAAGGTCCTGAGTTCAATTTCCAGCAACCACATGGTGTCTCACAACCATCTGTAATATGATCTAATGCCCTTACATTTAATAAATAAATAAATAAATCTGAAAGAAAGAAAGAAAAGAAAAGAAAACTGGGCTGGGGATATGGAGACACAGCTTTGCTGGTAAAGTGCTTGCCTAGCATGGACAAAACCCTGGGTTCTGTCCCCAGCACTACACAAGCCAGGCATGACAGCACACACATCTCTAATCCCAGCAGTTAAGAAGCAAATGCAGAGAAATCCGGAGTCCTTTGGCAACCGTCAAACCTAGTTTGAAACCAGGCTGGCTACAGGAGACCCTGTCTCCAAAAAACAAAAACAAAGAAAGAACCCTGACCTGTCAAGACACTGGTGTAACTGAAATACGTAGCGTGCACGTCATGGGAGTGATCAGCCACTTCCTGACTAGATTCAAGTCCTACTCCACGAGAGGAAACCCATATCTAGCAACACTGCTGGGCCGAGAGCCTGTGGCTGGAGAGGACGTGGGCCCTAGGGGAGAACCACCTACCACTACGGTGCTAAATGAGCACGGAATGCAGCTGGCCCCGAAGGACTTACTGCTGTGCCCATAGACTACTCAACCTCAAGCCTCTTCAAAGACGCTTCTATCTGCAGGAGATGGCGATCAACAGGGACCCACAACTGACAAAGTACAGGGCGCTCAGCCCTAAGCGGACTGTCTACACTGCACCCCTCCTCCCAAGGCTTGGGGATCACTGCAGAAGAGGGTCAGTGGATGTAAAGAAACACTGTTCTCCAGACACATCAGGGAAGCAGCACATGTGCTCCCACACAACAGAGACAGCATGTATGGTTCCTGCGCAAGCTCAAGGCAGACCAAATCCCAGCATGTGGAGGGGAGGTGGACATCAACTCCCGCTCCCACACAGCGGAGCAGTGACTGGCGATGTATAGCTGCTGTGAGAGGGCGGACAAGTGTTCTTGACGAATGTGTTGCCCCTGTAAGCCGACCATGATCCAGTGAAAGGCTACACACCCATGAATATGACTTGATGGGTAAGAGATTTAAAAAGGTGACACAAAGCTGAGTGATGGGGCAGGAAGAGGGCAGGGCAGTGGAGGAGTTGGGGGAGGGGGGGGAATACAGTCAAAATTCACTGTATACTATTCTCAAAGAAACTATTTTAAAAAGACAGTTATCACCACGAGCAGGGTTGAGGATATAGCTCAGAGCTAGAGTGCTTGCCAAGAATGTATGGATCCCTGTATTACAAAGAAAAGCAAGCAACTCACTTTCACCTGGCACAGTGGCTCACACCTGTAACCAGGAGGCTAAGGAAAGCACACAAGGCATGGCTTCAAGGACAGCCTGGACTACATAGGCTACAGAGAGAAACCTTTTCTTTAAAAAAAAAAAAGGAAGAAACTTTTCTGAATTAGATCTGAAGCTTGCTTGCTGCATAATTGGGAATTCATGTCTGATACTCAAACTCTGGCCAAAGGCCCTTGAGCCCCAAGGGGAATCTACCACCGCTGTTTTGGCAAACATGTTGTCAGACTGCCTCCTAAGCACATATATTTTTTTAATGTTTAAAATTAAGTTTATTCATTGTTATGTGTAAATGTTTTTTCTTTTTTTATAGAGTAGGTTTTATTTTTTTATTTTTATTTTTTTAAAAAGATTTCTTTATTATTATGTATACAGTATTCTACCTGCATGTACACCTGCAGGCCAGAAGAGGGCATCAGATCACATTATAGATGGTTGTGAGCTACCATGTAATTTCTGGGAGTTGAACTCAGGACCTCTAGAAGAACAAGTCAGTGCTCTTAACCTCTGAGCCACCTCTCCAGCCCCCATGTGGGAATGTTTTATTTCAATGCATGTCTGTGTACCACAGTATGCTTGGTGCCCAAGAAGTCAGAAGAGGTCACTGGATCCCAAGTTACAAATGACTGTGAACCACCGAGTGCTCTTTTTGTTTTGTTTTTGTTTTTGTTTTTTTGAGACAGGGTTTTTCTGTGTTAGCTTTGGCTGTCCTGGACTCACTTTGTAGACCAGGCTGGTCTCGAAATCAAATCGATCAGCCTGCCTCTGCCTCCTGAGTGCTGGGATTAAAGGCCTGGCATGTACTTGTTTTTATACCTATAGCTTATTGATGCCTTGGCCAGAGAAGCTTCTTTTACAGAGGCTCATGAGAAATGCAGGAACTCATAACTGGTCAAAGTTCTGTGAGAATAAGTCACTGCTGAGGGCTCAGCCCCAAATCAAGACCTCTTTGTCGCCCCTGGAAGGATCAGGGAACAAAGCATTAGCGGGAGCAGACAAGATTTAAGAGCTAGCCCGACGGTGGTGGTGCACACCTTTATTCCCAGCACTGGGGAGGCAGAGGCAGAGGGATTTTCTTTTGGAGTCAGAGTCTCATTATGCACATCTGGCTTCACCTTGGAACCTTCTGCCTCTCCTCTGCGTGCTGGAACTAGAGACACGTGCCACTGCGTCTGCCTTAGAGCTTATTCGTAACTAGCTCTGAGATGTGACTGAGGCACCTGGGTAGAAGGCATATGGTACTCTGTGTCTTCAGGGTAGCACATGACTGCAATCCAGCACTTGGGGGAGGCGGAAGCTGGAGGGGTAGAGTCTGGGGCTGCCCAACTTCGGATATATAGACGGCCAGCCTGGCCTGTGTGATGCTGCGCTGTAACATCGGAATTGCAACACACACCTAAATAAACTATCGCTTGGAAATTGCTCAAAGGACAGAATGGGGTTTACCTGACTGATACCAGCCTGTCACAAGTTGAGTACTGTAGTCTCTAAAGAGGACACACACAAACCCAGCAGTGCTAGAACCGTATGCTTTGAAGTACTCAAGCCAGAGAAGACAGACAACAAAGATCAACTAAGAAACCCAGGAAGGCAGATAACTACAAATTCAAAGCCAAAAGATGCCATCTCAAAAAAGCAACAGAAAGGGAGAAGGGGAATGGGAGAGAGAGGTCAAGTACAAGGGGAAAAGACAGAGAGGGAGGGGGAGGGGGAGAGAGGAGGGGATCTCAAAGGAAAAACAGAAAACAGCCAAGCCAGCCCAAACCACAAGGGCATTTAGTTTAAACACAGCTACAAGGCAGAGGCCTTTCCTGGTAGGACAGGGTTTGATTCCAAAACCACAAATCAAACAGAAAAGCCTCAGGCGTGGTGGTCCACGCCTTTAGTCCCAGCACTTGGGAGGCAGAGGCAGGTGGATCGCTGTGAGTTCCAGGCTAGCCTGGTCTGCAAAGGGAGTCCAGGACAGCCAAGGCTATACAGAGAAACCCTTTCTCAAAACAAAACAAAACCAGAAAAGCAACAACAATGCATGCACGCACACATGCACGCACACACACACTATTACATTAAATATAAACGTGAATTAGAAGACAACTAGCGTAGGCATTTCAGTCCTGTGCTCCGGAAGTTCAGGCTGGAAGATCTCAAGTTAAAAAGCTAGTGTGCTATAAGAGAGGCTATAAAAGAAAAAAAGACGGGAAGCGGAAGAAGGGGAAGGCAGAGGAAAGGAGGGGAGAAAGGAAAAGAAAGAAATTCAGTTGGAAACAGTTTGATATTATCTTATAAGCCGGGCGTGGTGGCGCACGCCTTTAATCCCAGCCTCGGGAGGCAGAGGCAAGCGGATCACTGTGAGTTCGAGGCCAGCCTGGTCTACAACGTGAGTCCAGGACAGCCAAGGCTACACAGAGAAACCCTGTCTCGAAAAATCAAAAAAAAAAAAAAGCTGAATATAGCTAGGTATGATAGGTCGCAACAGTAATTCCAGAAGTGCTTGCTGTGAGTTCAAGGGCAGCCTGAGGCCGTAATCTCAAAACCAAACAAATAAGGTCAGGCATGGTAGTACAAGCCTTTGATCCCAACACTTGGGATGCAGAAGCAGGTGGATCTCTGTAAATTCAAGGCCAACCTAGTTTACATAGTAAGTTCTAGGACAGCCAGGGCTACAGACAAACCCTGCCTCAAATAATAACAATAATTATTAAAAACTTAATTAAAATTCCTACTCAAGGCTGGGGATATAGCTGTCACTTGGTAGAATATCTGCCTAGCAAGCACGAGGGCCTGTCCTAGCACAGGACAAAAACCACTTAAGTCATTACAACAATAAGATAAGATACTCAAGGTTCCAGCTACAAAGATAGCAAGGTTGAGACCACCTTTAAGACCTTGTCTCAAAAATAACTTCACCTGCTGGGCAATGGTGGCCATGCCTGTAATCCCAGTACTCAGGAGGCACAGGCAGGGAGATTTTTGTGAATTCGAAGCCACCCTGGTCTATAGAGTGAGTTCCAGGACAGCCAAGGCTACACAGAGAGACCCTGTCTTGGGGCTGAGGGGTGGAGGGTGAAGGAAGGACTCCACCAATAAAACCTTAAGAGACATAAAGGAATATTCCCAAGGAAAGTGGTAATTTTTTGCTCTGCTATAAATGAGAGATTCAATCTCTCCCTAAACAACCTGTTTGGTAAATGTTTGGTCCCCAGCCCAGCACTATTGGAAATGGACACTGGTAGTGGACCTGTCAAAGGGTCCTCAAGTCAAGGGGGGTGGAGTAGGGAGTGCCCACGATCACCAACCCCTTCTGCCCTTGGCTCTAGGTCAGCAGGTGCTCTGCCACATACCTTCCTTGTTCTAGGTGCCACCTCACCACGGACCCAATACTATGGTACAATAAATCATAGAGCAGCCCTTTAAAGTTGACTATCTCTAGCGTTTTGGTATAGGTTATAAAAGCTAACAACTTGTACAATGTATGTATTTATCAAAACTTAATTAATGTACAATGGACACTATGTACCTTCACTTGTTTATAAATTGTCTCTCAAAGATTTTTTTTTTGCTGTTGTTGCTGTTGTTGTTGTCGTCGTCGCCGCCACCGCCGCAGGACTATGCGTTAACCCAGCACCCCAGAGGCAGAACTTTTATAAATTCCCAGTCTGGACCACCCTATTCTACATTGCAAGTTCCAGGCCTACCAGGGCTACAAGATCTTGCCTCAAAAAAAAAAAAAAAAAAAAAAAAAAAAAAAAAAAAAGTAAAGAAAACAAAGGAAAGGAGAAAAGAAAAAAGGAAAAAAGGAAGGAAAGAGTAAGAGGGGGAGGGAAGGGAGGGGAGGAGGGGAGGAGGGGAGGAGGGAAGGAGGGAAGGAGGGGATCTGGAAAGATGGTTTAGGATTAGGGTTAGAGCTGGAGAGATCAGTTCAATTCCCATCACCCACATGTGGCTCATAAGCATCTGTAGGTGCAGTTCCAGGGAACCCGATGGCCTCTTCCGGCTCTTGCAGGCATCAGGCACATGTGATACACAAATGTAAGCACAGTAAATCAATCATGCACATAAAATAAAATTTCAAACTGTAAAGTGAGGGAGGAGCTGGAGAGAGGCAAACATGGGAACCTGAGTTCAAGTCCTCATAAAAATCCAGGTGCAGCTAGGCTGTGGTGGTGCACACCCTTAATCCTAGCAATTGGGAGGTAGAGACAAGTGGATCTCTGTGAGTTCGAGGCCAGCCTGGTCTACAAAGCAAGTCCATGATAATCAAGGCTACACAGAGAAACTCTGTCTCAAAAAACCAAAAATTAAAAATAAAAATACAGGTGCTGTAATACACACCTGTAATTCCAGAACATTTGAAGAATAAAAAGAAAAAAATCATAATTCATAATGAAATGCTTAAAGGACAGCTTAACAGTTAGAGCACTGGCTGCTCTCGCAGTTTGTGGGTTCAATTCCCAACACCCACACAGCAGCTCACAACTGACTGTAACTCAAGTTCCAGGGGACCTAATGCTCTCTGCAGGCCTCCACAGGCACTGCATGCACATGGTGCACACACATTCAGATAAAACATTCATACACCAGGAGCAGGAGAGCAGACCCTGACCTGTGAACACAGGAGCAGGTAAGCTGGCCCTACCCTGATGACACGAGATTGGGAGATCGGGCTCTGCCCTGAGGACAAGGGCTCAGACTAGACCTCACCCCAACATCTACCCCATGTATGACCTGCTAGAACACATAAAGGGGCCGGACCTGCAGATTCACAGATTAAGAATCTCCTTGACACACGACAACAATGGGATATCCGACAGAAGTCCCAGTGAGGATCCAGTAATGATAGTGTAGGCCTCCAACCAGACCCATGACTTGTAGCAATGAACATTGGAAAGTAAACATATGTGGACAAAAGGTTATATTGTGTGATACACTACAGCTTCTGTGACAAGATTTTTTTGTTTATCTATTTGTTCTATTTTCCTGGGGGGAGGAGAAGGATTTTGGTGCATGACGTGTAAATCATAGACATTCAATAAAAGTTTTTAAAAAACACATTCATACAAAACAAAAATAAATAACTTTAAAAAATAAAACACAATGCTGTTGTGGTGGTTGGGTTGAAAAAAAAGAAAAAAAAAAAGAGAGAGAGAGAGAAAGGGAGAAAAGAGAGAAAGAAAGAAAGAAAGAAAAGAAAGAAAGAAAGAAAGAAAAGCAGCCAGGCAGGCATGGTGCTGCACGCCTTTAATTCTAGTATTTGAAAAGGCAGACAGAAGCAGTCAGTTCTCTATGAATTCAAGGCTAACCTAGTCTACAGAATGAGTTCCAGGACAGATAGCTAGGGTTACACAAAGAAACCCTTTCTCAAAAAAAAAAGAAAGAAAGAAACAAAGAGAGGGTGAGAGGGGAAAAGAAAGAAGAAAGAAGGAAAGTAAATGAACCACAGTCCCCTTGGTTTCGGGATAATGACAGACAATATACTGTGAGGAGTCTCAAGAAAGAAGCTGGCCTGGGTCTGACACCAGATGCCCAGCAGCCAGGAGCTAGTAAGTGAGTTACTGAACAGCAGACACACAACGGCTATACGCTATCAGACCCTGGATCTACTGACATGTGAGCTTGCAATGCAGTAGACTTCTTTCTCTTTAAGCTGTGTTTATTTTTATGTGCCTGGGTGATTTGTTTGCATGTATGTCTGTGTACCACACTCAGGGGCTTGGGAAGGCTAGAAAGAGAATGTCAGACCCTGGAACTGGAGTTACAAGCAGCTACCACCATGTACATTCTAGGAGGTCCTCACTAGAAAGTAGCCAGTCTTCTTTCTTTACCAACGAGCCACATCCAGCCCCTTCCTCTCTTTCAGACAGGATCTCACTAGGTAGTCCTGGCTGACCTGGAACTCACTATGTAGACCAGGCTGACCTCCAATCTCCAGAGATCCACCTGTCTCCGCTTCCTAAGAGTTGGAATAAAGGGGTATACCACCATGCCCAGCTCCTAGGTCTCCTTAATAACATTTGCTCCCTGTAAAATAACAAAGGGAACTGAATTTTCTAAGTCACAGGTGATGCAGTGTTCATGTACACAAAGTTCGTTAAAGATTTTTTTTTTTTAAACTTTCATGTAATCTTAAACTATAGGATAGATAAAAACATTTTGTTTCTTTTTTCCCCTTCAAAGTTACAAGTAATCATGTGCATGAAATGTACTTTGCACACCCAAGTGACAGCATACACACAGTCCTGTAAGGTAAGAACAGGAACACAAGGTTTAGGCTGACCACTCTGCTCAGATCCAGCCATTCTTTCTACCTCCCAGGTTACATGATACACCACTGTAAGCCCCAAACAAAAGCCAAATTCCAACTTCCTACTGTGCTTATTAAAGAGGATTACTTTCATTGTACACACTTAATACCTGTAGTCAAATGCTTAATTCTTCACACAATCCAGACAAAAAACTGTTGCCAATCAGGTACACTTGGGAGGGAGAAAAAGTGTCACATTT
This sequence comes from Acomys russatus, assembly GCF_903995435.1. NCBI lineage: Eukaryota > Metazoa > Chordata > Mammalia > Rodentia > Muridae > Acomys > Acomys russatus. The sequence goes on along the minus strand of NC_067158.1, from coordinate 12,694,848 downwards.
TTGGCACCAGCACAGAGCTAAGGGGAAAAAAAAATCTTATTTGTACTGGGGGTAGGGGTGGGGGGTTGGGTAAGACCTGGCTTGGAGGTATGGCTCAGTGATAGAGGCCTTGGCTTGGAAGCATGGCTCAGTGATAGAGGCCTGCCTTACATTCATGAGGCCCTGGGTTTTTCAACCCTCAGCAACAGAAGCCCCCCCCCCCAAAAAAAAACAAACATCTATACCATTTCCAGAAAAATCCAAACACAAACAACCCCTTTCACCTCTGCATGGTCATCTGAACAAGTGCTGCTGCAGCCAAGCACTTACCATTAATCCCAGCACTAGGAGACAGAAGCAGGTGTATTTCTGAGTTCAAGGCCAGCATGGTTTACATAGCTGGTTACCAGGCCAGCCAGGGCTACATAGTGCAATCCTGCCTCATGAACCACAAAACAAAATCCATCTGCTTCTCTCAGACTAAGGGACAAGCGTAGCAGTGCAAGCGTACGAAAGAGATCCAGCCTTGCAAGGACAGCGTAATTTATGCAGGTCATAGCTAGGCACTCCTGCTACAGACCCCCTAAAGACAAAACCTGATTCCCCATGGAGGCTTCCTTGACCATAAAGAGTGAACAGAAGGCATGTACGATGGTTTATGCCTGCAATCCCAGGATTCAGGCGGTTGAAGATGAACCATAGCCACAAGTTCAAGGGCAGCCTGGGCTAACACACACAGTGAATTCTGGGGCGGGCAGGGCCAGGGTAAAATGCTATCTCAGAGTGAGATGTAACTTGTAGTCCTTACAAAATACAATGAGAACTTGTCCAGAGTGGCTGGGTAGATCAGCTCCTCAGAAACCTCCCCAGGAACAGTTCTCCCACATACAAACTGTTTTGTAGAGTGAGCCTTAGACAGCCTAAGGGGCTGAGGAAACGGCTCAGTGGACAAAGGGCCTGCCCCACCGTTGTAGGATATTTGATCGTATTGTGAACCCTGGAGATTGTGAACTGTAAAAACCTGTTTCTAGTTGTGGAGTGGCTCAGCCTAGCACACACCTTTAATCCAAGAGCTTTCTGTTTGTTGTAAACAGGTGGCTATGGTGTGGCTCAACCCTAGCACTCACCTTTAATCCAAGAACTAAATAAAGTCAATCCTAGGTCAGAAGGTGGAGCAAGAAACAAGCTGACAGAGATCAAACAGAAGAGAGGGACACTGAGACAGCATGGAGGAGGAGGGGGAGGAGCTCTTTGGCTTTTTCCATCCGGGACATGAGCTGAGTAGGAACACCAGCTAAGTGCCTTCTCTTTCACCCCAATATCTGGCTCCTGAGCCTTTATTGATATTATTGAATAATTGGGACTTTTTTTGTTGTTTATAACAACCCCCCACAAGTACAGATTCCTCAGTTCAGACCCCTGACAATCATGTAAAAGCCAAGCATGGAGGCACACCTCTGTGACCCAAGAGCTGGTGAGTGGCGGATCACAGGGGCTTAATGGAACAGGGAGCTCCAGGCTCATGTGAAGAGCCAGAGAGGAAGACAGTGCTTACCCTCTGCTTCCACACGTACGCACATACCTGAATAAATACGCACAGGCAAGCAAACTCTCACCACCTTCCTCCCTCCCCTCTCTCATACACTGGGGGGAAAAGGGGGAGAGGGGACTTTTAAAAAAATCTTTATGAGCCAGGCATGGTGGTGCACGCCTTTTATCCCAGCACTCGGGAGGCAGAGGCAGGTGGATCTCTGTGAGTTCGAGGCCAGCCTGGTCTACAAGGTGAGTCCAGGATAGCCAAGGCTACGCAGAGAAACTCTGTCTCGAAAAAACAAAACAAAAAATCTTCATGAAACTGGTAGTGGAGTTTGCCTTTCACTTGAGAGGCAGAGGCAAAGACAGGCAGATTTCTAAGTTCAAGGCCAGCCTGGACTACAGAGCAAGTTTCAGAAAAGCCAGGGCTACACGGAGAAACCCTGTCTCTAAAACGAAACAAAACAAAACTTCCTAGGGCCACCCGGATGAATCAAACACATAGTGGCACAGCACTTGCCTGTGCCTCCCTCAATACCCAGTACTGCCAAAAATAAATAGCTAATTTTTTTTAAATGGCTTGCTTGACCGGCTGAAACTTATTCTCTCCCAGCTCTGGGAGCTGGACATTCAAGATGTAGGTGTAGGCAGGGGTGCTTTTCCTGAGCCTCTTCTTCCTTGATCCCACACTGTGCCCCTATCTGGCCTCAGATGAGATCACAGCCATCAGTCAGCCTCAAGCACACCATTTAAACTTCAGCATCTTTTGCCAGGTATGGTGGTGCATGCCAGTAATATCAGCACTTTGGGAGCTAAGAGAGGAGAGTCTCCATAGCTTCAAGGCCAGCCTGGGCTACAAAATAAGCCCAGGACAGCCTAAGCTAGAGACTCTGTCTCAAAAACAATCAATAAAGAGAAACCTGCAGACACCTATTTAAAGACCTTCCTCCCTCCACCCGGCATGGTGGCACATGCATGCCCTTAATCCCAGCACTTGGGAGGCAGGGGCAAGGGATCTCTGTGAGTTCAGTCCAGCCTGGTCTACAAAGTGAGTTCCAGGCCAGCCAGGGCTACACAGAGAAACCCTGTCTCAAAAAAAACAAAATAACCCCCACATATAGTCGCCTCCTGAGATTGAGGGTTGCACTACATATAGCACATGAACTTGGGGGATGCAGGGACAATTCAGCCCACACAGGTACAAGCAAGATTAAGAATAAAGTAATAAAAAGGGCTGCCTACACATCATACCGTTTGATTGATGTCAGGCATGGGGGTTGCATTCGTAACCTGAAGTATTCATAATTGGAAGGTTTTCCTGATCATTTGTATCAAAACTTCTTCAGCCTGTCCTTGGCTACACTTCCTATGTGGAAGCTGCTGGCTGCTCTCTCTACAGTGTCTGTGCCTGGCAATGGTGGTGCTGACCAACATTCATCTAAGGGTTAAAAAAAGCAGACTACGACAGAACACCTCTAGCAGCTTCTAGTCTCCTGCGGCACACATTGGCCTCAGCAGAGTAGGGAAGGGTGTCTCGATCCCTTCTCTGCGTTCTACCTTCAGCAGCAGCCCCAGGCCCCAGCTAGAACTTGCAGGTGCTGTCTTCCTCTCATACTCTCGGATTTGACATCTAAGCTTTTGGAAGCAGGTCCTTAGTTAGCCTTCCTCTCACTATGCAAAGCATGGCATGGGCACTCCAGTAAATAAAGATGAGTTAAATATTGGACAGTAGCTGTGGACAATGCCATGCACAGCTATCGTTTCAGACTTGAGAGGCAGAGGCAGGAGTTAGCAGTTCAAGGCTATCATCAGCAGTGAACCCAAGGCCAGACTAAATAACCAGAGACCCTGTTGTTTTGTGTGTGTTTTATTTTGGTTTGGTTTGGGTTTTGTAAAAAGGCATGGTGTGACAAGTCTTTAATCCCAGCACTCAGGAAACAGGCAGGAGGATCTGAGCTCAAGGCTAGCCTGGTCTACAGAGTTCCAGGACAGCCAGGGCTACACAGAGAAACCCTGTCTTGAAAAAACAAAATAAAAACAAAAAGCCAGGAGTGGTGGTATGTCTTCAATACCAGAAATTGGGGAGGGGAAGAGGCCGGCAGGATCTTTTGGAATTTGAAGCCAGCCTGATCTGCATAGCAAGTTCCAGGCCAGCCAGCACTACGTAGTGAAACCTTGTCTTCATAAAACAATCGGGCCGGGCGTGGTGGCGCACGCCTTTAATCTCAGCACTCGGGAGGCAGAGGCAGGCGGATCACTGTGAGTTCGAGGCCAGCCTGGTCTACAAAGTGAGTCCAGGACAGCCAAGGCTACACAGAGAAACCCTGTCTCGAAAAACCAAAACCAAACCAAAACAAAACAAACCTCTCAGAGATCCACCTGCCTCTGCCTCCCGTGCACTGGGATTAAAAGTATGTGCCACTGTACCTTGCAAAATTAGTATTCTTAATTACCATCCTACATTTCTAGCGAATCTCATACCATTTTTGTTTAAGTAAAGCAAATAAAGTAACCAATACAAAATATCTAACTCAGCTCTGGTGGAAGTCAGGGCCATTTTGTGCTGCAACCTCAGGGCAGAGACGTCGAAGCTGAGACCAGCAATGAAACCAAACGGCAACTTCCCTGCTCTGGGCTCCTCATTCTCCAAGGCTTCTCTACTTAGATACACACCTAAATTTGTTACAAAAGGAATTACTTGACCAATGAGATGAAAAAGATGGCTAAAAGATATCTAAGAACCGGAGTTCCAACACCAGGACCCACAGGGCAGGAGAGAGCTGTTTTTTAAGATTTTGTTTTGGCTGGGCATGGTGGAGCATGCCTTAAACCCCAGCAAAAGCAGGTGGACCTGTGGGAGTTCCAGGGCAGCCTGATCTACATAGTGAGTTCCAGGACAGCCAAGGATATGTAGAAAGATCCTGTCTCAAAAACAAACAAACAAACAAACAAACAAATTAGGGCTGGAGAGATGGCTCATAGGTTAAGAGCACTGGCTGCTCTTCCAGAGGTCATGAGTTCAATGCCTAGCAACCACATGGTGGCTCACAACCATCCATAATGAGATCTTCTGATGTGCCTGTGTACATGCAAAACACAGTATACATAACATAATAAGTAAATCTTTAAATCTAAAAACAAAAACAAACCAAATTAAATAAAACAAAATGATTTTATTTTGACCAGGATTGGTGACACATGCCTTTAATCCCAGTAGTTAAGGCACAAAGAAAAATGGATCTCTGTGAGTTCAAAGCTAGCCTGGGCTACATAACAGGCACAGCAGAGCACATGGTCAGACTCTGCATGGTGTGTGTGTGGGTTTGAGTGTATCCTACCTTTGTGCAGGTGGAGGGGAGGGGCAGGGAGGAGCTGCAGGGCACACATCTTTAATTCCTGCACTAAAGATGCAGAGGCAAGTGGATCTCTGTGAGTTCATGACTAGCCTAGTCTACGAAGGAAGATCCAAGACAGCCAAGGCTACACAGAGAAACTTTGTCTTTAAAAACCAAAAGAAGAAAAGGAGGAGGAGTGTGGCTAGGCGTGGTGGCACACGCCTTTAATCCCAGCACTCGGGAGCAGAGGCAAGTGGATGGATGCAAGTTCAAGGCCAGCTTGGTCTACAAAATGAGTCCAGGACAGCCAAGGCTACACAAAGAAACCCTGTCTCGGAAAAAAAAAAAAGTGGAGGAGGAGGAAGAGGAGGAGGAAAAGGAGGAAGAAATCTAAAACACTAAAAGCTAGCCATTGTGTTGGTATATGCCAGTAATCCCAACACCTAGGAAGAAGACAGCTGTCACAAATTTAAAGCAAGTTTCCTGCCCAGCATGCACACAAAGCTGTGGGATTGATGCCCAGCACTGCATAAACAGGGTAAGGAAGTTCCAAACCCATCTAGAACATAATGAGATCATGTCTACACACAGACACACACACAGAGACACACAGACACAGACACACACAAAGACAGACAGAGACAGAGACACAGAGACAGAGAGAGTCGGGAATTAGAGGTCAGGAATGTAGTTTAGTTGGCAAAGCACTTGCCTGGGTTCAATCCAGCACTCCATAAATCCAGACAAGGTGAGGCATGCCTGCAATCCCAATACTCAGGAAGTAGAGGCAGGAGGATCAGAGGTTGAATAGTTCAAAGTCATTCTTGGCTTCAAAATGAGTTCCAGACCAGCCTGAACTAATAAGAGCCTGTTCTTTTTAGAAGAAAAAAAAAAGGGGGGGGGTAGGAAAATAGAATGTAGCTTAAATTTACAGAATGACTGACTGCCTATCACGCATGCAGCTCAGATTCAATCCCCATGCACACACCTATAATCCAAGCCCTGAGAAAGGGAGGCAGGTAGATCCAGAGTTCAAGGTCATCCATCCTTGGCTATATACTGACTTCCAGGCCAGTCTGGGCTATGTGAGATCCTGTCTGGGGAAAAAGTGTGTGGAGAGGGGGGCTCAGGAGGGTGGTTACATTGCATCATGATAAAGTAATACCATAATATACAACATCTGAGACTGTTCTGTACATAAGAACCTTATTCAGGGTTGGGGAGATGACTCAGGAGTTAAAAGCATTTACTGTTCTTGCAGAAGATTCTGGTTTAATTCACAGACCCTGTCTAGTGGCTCATAACTGGCTCTAAGTCCAGCTCGAGGGAGCCATTGCCCCTGGCCTTCACAGGTACCCACACATGAGCACACCCAGACATATATACATATACAAAATTAAAAGTAAGGGGCTAGAGAGATGGCTCAGGGATTAAGAGCACTGGCTGCTCTTCCAGAAGACCTGGGTTCAATTCCCAGCACCCACATGGCAGCTCACAACTGTCTGTAATTCCAGTTCCAAGGGATCTGACACCCTGACACAGACATATATGCAGATAAAACATCAATGCACATAAAATAAAAATAAATCATTAATTTTTTCTTTTGTTTTTTTTCCAAAGATTTATTTATCTTGTATACAATGTTCTGTCTGCATGTGTGCCTGCCTGCCAGAAGAGAGCACCAGATATCATTAGAGATGGTTATGAGCCACCATGTGGTTGCTAGGAATTGAACTCAGGACCTCCGGATGAACAGCCAGTGAGCGCTCTTAACCTCTCAGCCATCTCTCCAGCCCTTTCCCCCCACCCCCTGGTTATTGTTTTTGTTTGTTTGCTTTTCACAACAGGGTTTCTCTGTGTAGCCTTGGCTGTCCTGGAACTCACTCTACAGAACGGGCTGGCCTCCAACTCACAGTAATCCACCTGCTTCTGCCTCCCAGAATGCTGGGATTATAGGCATTTACCACCAAGCATGGCAAACTTTTTTTTTTTTTTTTTTAAGACATGGTCTCATGTAAGCCATTCAGGCCTTGAACTCAAACTCACTATGTGGGCAAGGATGATTCAAGTGCTGGGATTACAGGCATGTGTCATAGTGACTGGCTCAAAAGGGCTTCTCCCCCACCACCCAGATAGGGTTTCTGTGCGTAGCCCTGCGTGTCCTGGAACTTGCTCTGTAGACCAGGCTGGCCTCAAACTCAGAGAGCTCCACCTGCCTCTGCCTCCCGGGTACTGGGGCTATAGGTATGCACAACCACTGCCCAGCTAAAAAAATTTTTTTAATTAGAAGTCAAATTTTAATATAAAAACAAAAGCCTCATCCACCAAACCCAAAACAGGTACTTTGGGTATGAAATGTACCAGTCACGAGGACATCATGTGGTCACCCCTTCATAGGTGTGTATACCCATAACTTTAGCAGCTAGTTTTCCTGACACACTCACGCATCCATCTGGCTTGGCCTGGGACTAGTCCAGGTGTACAACTGCTGGCTCCACAAGCTCTCTAGCTTCTCCTGTATCTCCATCTCCTGAAGGGCTCATGGAACACAGCAAGGGTTCAACAGAATGTCTGACAGAGATAAATAGTAACCATACTTCTGTGTGCTATAGCAGCTTCAAGAATGGCAGGGCAAGACTAGGGCCACTGGGCTGGAGAGATGGTTCAGTGGTTAAGAGTGCCGCCTGCTCTTCCAGAGGTCCTGAGTTCAATTCCCAGCAACCACATGGTGGCTCACAACCATCTATAATGTGATCTGATGCCCTCTTCTGACCTGCAGGTATACATGTAGGCAGAGCACTGTATACATAATAATGAATAAATAAATCTTTAAAAAAAAAAAAAAAAAAGATTAGGGCCACTTCCATGAAATCCACTCCGTCCTCAGGATTGCCAGTGGTTCACTGATTTCTGTCTGAAGAGCAGGCCAGAGTCAAACTATTGCTTGACATCAGAAAAGTTATGTATTTGGTCTACCAGTAAGTTTTGGTTGTTTTGAGATGGTTCTTATATATGCCAGATTGGTCATGATCCATAGTAAGCTGCCAAGGATGGACCCTGAACTTCTGTACCTCAAGCCTCCCCCTCCCAAGTGCCAGTTACAATGCACCATCATGTTGTGGCTCATTTATCAGTATGGCCTAATAATGTTTATTAGACCTAAATAATTATTGTGGCAGTATTTTCTAACCCGCTAGCAATCAATCAAGACACAGACACATGTTATATTTTTAAATAGCCTTAGTTAATCTGGGGCAGGGCAGGTATCAATCCCCTAAACTACCTCCCATATTGGGGCAGGTATCCCAAACCTGTCCCAATCCCATGCCATCTGCTTCTAATGATTTCTATCCCATCCATAATCCCAAATACTTGCTAAATATCATCATCTGGGCCAAGTCTCCATTCACACCGGCCATGTGCTTCTCCTCCACCTAAGCCTTCTTCCTCCTCTCCTCTCCTCTGCTCTCCTCCTCCCAACTGTCTCTCCAAGCTCAGGAACCTTAGGCACACCTATCCCAGTCGCCCAGGCCAGGTATAATGGCCTTTTATTGGTCAAACAGGTTAGGCTCTTAGGCTAAGTATTGGGGGGCAGGGGCAGGGGGGAGATGGGACAGGACTGGACACAAAGCCAACAAGCAGTAATTAGCATCAAAATACATCAGACCAACCTCCAACACCAACACACCTCTTGTATTATGTAGCACTGGGGCTCCAAACCAAGGCTTCAAGTTGGCAGGCAAGCACTCAATCAAACAAGCTACATCTTCAGCCCCCATTCATAACTTTCAAGAGCTCAAATCTGCATCTTTCTGAAGGGGCTGACTGCACTTAAGTGTCCCAACTGCAATAAAACTTATTAAGGTTGAATTTGTAGCCAGGCTGTGGTGGTGCACACCTGAGACAGGTACATCTCTTCAGTTCATGACCAGCCTGGTCTAGAGTGCCAGTTCCAGGACAGCCAGGTCTATACAGAAAAAACCCTGTCTTGGGGTGGGATGAATTTTTTAAGTGTTTAAATGTTTAAAACAAACATCTCTGGTTAACTGACCATTATGACTTAATGGACTTAAACTCCAAAGTGACTAAATTAGAAGAGACACCACGTATTAATGAACATGTCGAGAAGGCAGGTGCAGAGTCTGCTGTGGTGGCACAGCAATCTCTGTAAGTTCAAGACCAGACTGGTCTACAAAGCAAGTCCAGGACAGGCAGGGCTGTCTCGAAAAACAAAAACAAAACAAACAAAAGAAGCCAGGTGTAGTGGCACAGCCTTTAACCCAGTGCTTGAGAGGCAGAATCTCTGTGAGTTTGAGGACAGCCTGGCTTAGATACCAAGTTCTGGGATAGCCAGGGATACATAACAGAGAAACCCTATCTTAAAATAAAATTTTAAAAAAAGTTTAAAAAGCAAAGCACATGAGGAAGGTTCTGCCAGGTCCAGATCAAAAGATACCTGGTAAACTGTGTTAAGTCATGGCCTACATAGGAATCCATGTCCCAAAGGCTGTCTCACTCACTTACAGGGAACAAACTAAAACCAGTGGCAGAAAGTCTATAATTGCAAGCATAGGTCCTGACACAACTCATTATCTCCTTTAATAGACAATGAGATTCATCACTGGCTTTGTCTATACCTGTGTTTTTGGTTTTTTCCACTGCCCACAACTATAACATTTTCTTGCCACTGCTCTACAAGCTCAAGGGAAATCTTACCGCATCTCTCTGGCCCTTGGCTTTCTACCCAAAGTGTTACCCTACGCAAAACAACAAAAATCAGCCAGCCCATTTGTCCCAGACAAGAATGTGGGCCAGGTGTCTTACAGGGCACTTAAAAGTGTGGTACAAACACAGTAAGTGAGGAGTCCCCAGGGTTGTAGGCTGCTGGCATTGTCAAGACCAGCTGGCACGGTTTAGCATCCACCCTCACTTGGGCCAGGTCCCTCCTAAAACGGCACCTCTCTTTTCTAGCTAAATCCTTTTACACTGCCTCTACACTGCCTCTACTCCCCCCCCCCACCCCCTTTTCTGTATAACACTTGTAGGCTGAATCACTCTGTTGGGCTGTTTCCCAGTCTTAAGCCACCGTCGAAGGTAACAAATTGACATGGCATCTAAACTGCAAGTGCAAGTTTCAGTCTTAAAACAGTAAGAAAGTGGGGACAACGCAGCTGGTCTGGACTCCCTTAAGGCCACCTGGCTATACTCCATTTCAAGTAAGACTTTCTAAAAAATGGGGCACCTCCTAAAACAAGGTGATGCGTAGTGTGGCCAATTTAAGACTTAAGGAAGCAGGGTGTTAACAGAGCTAGGACACCAAAGTCTGTTTTAAACTTGCCCATAAAGTGCACACATTTATCAAAATGAAAATGACAGGCAAACCGTGGAAGATTGCAAAGCATTTATTTGGAAGGGATACAATTTATCAAACACCACTTTCCACTTTAACGGCAGTTCATCCCCACATGGTCCTTCCAAGCTCCTTAAAACGTTCTTTATCAACTATTCAAGCCTGTAATTAAAGCCACATTTTTAAACTACATAAACGAAGGAGCCTCTTGAACCATGTCCTAAATCTCACTGCCAAACATAACGTCACTAAAATCACTCAATGGTATTAAATACGAGCGACAGTCGACGAGCGAACCGGCCGAGAAGCTAAGTCCATCTTTGCTTTTACTGGACATCCAAAAACAAAGCCAAGTGGGCAGTAAAAGCCTCGCCGGTCACCACACAGCCAGTGTCCCAAGTTCCAGCCCCGGCCACCTACTAGCCCCTCACTGGGCCCACTTCCTCTGCGGCCCCAACCCGTCGCGCGGGGAAGGCGGGCCCCCTGGCAGGCCTTCTGGAGCAGGCCAGGGGGGGCAAGCAGCAAAAGGGACCCCTCCACCGGAAAGGCGCGGCACTTCCTCCGCGAGCCACAGGCCCACCTGACCACTGTCCCAGCCCGCTCCACCGCCCACCCGGAGAGACCCCACCCCACCCCACCCCACGCCCCGGCCCCGCGGCAGGACGTGCCGCTGAGCGCTCACCTTCTTTCCCTTCTTGCCCTCCTCCTCCATGTCGCCGCATGCGGCCCCCGCGGCCCGCCCCGGGAGCCCCACCGCCAGCGGCCGCTACATGCTCGCTCTGGGCCCGCCACCCCCGCGCTCACCGCGCCGCCGACCCGCCCGCAGTCTCCTCCCCGACCGCGCCCCACCCGCACTTCCGGACCTAGGGAGCCCGCCCACCGCAGAGGCCACGCCCCCTAGCGCCCCGCCCACAGCCTCGGCGCCCCCGTACTTCCGGCCCGAGGGAGCCGCTGGGCCCAAGGAGGGTGCTGTCCTCCTAGGCAAAGGCCGCTCTCTCGAAAGTCCCTCAAGAGACCCAGGGCCATTCCAGACTCCTCCACATTCACCTCAGGGCCGAAGGAGCACACTCGCCTACCCCCCAGTCCATCCCATCCCCTCTGGAAGGGTATCCCCATACCCCCCAGCTCGCCCGAACCCTTCAGGGCCGCGGGAGTAGCTCCAACTTTTCAATTCTGCCGCCATCTTTAGGGAGGCCGACTTCCCAGCCTGCCTCGCGACGAGGGAGGCGGGCCCCAAGCCCCTGGGAAGGGGCAGAGCCCGTCTCCTACCGCGGTTCTGGGCGTGCTGCCACTTGGCTTTTCTCGCTTTTTACTCTGAGCTACAAGGAAACCCTTTACTAGTAACTTTCTGTTCTGGCTGGGCGTGGCGGCGCACTCCTGTGTAATCCTAGCACTCGGCTGTTGGAGACAGGATGATCAGGAGTTCAAGGTCATCCGTAGCCACGAGAAACTTTGAAATAAGAATCCAGAAATGTGCACTAGCTGCCAACAGCAACCTCCTTAGTAGTGTATGCAACCTGCTGTCTGTACTGGTTGTCCTAAAGGACCCCGAAGGTAGTATTCTGATGGATAGTCGGGGTTCTGAGCTTACGTTGTTTGCAATCTTAAGAAGGGAGGCTTAACTTTAATGAAAACGATTGGGGGGGGGGTTGTTTTGTTTTGTTTTTTCGAGGCCAGATTTCTCTTGTGTATCCTTGGTTGTCCTGGACTCACTTTGTAGACCAGGCTGGCCTCGAACTCACAGAGATCCACCTGCCTCTGCCTCCCGAGTGCTGGGATTAAAAGCCTGCGCCACCACGCCTGGCTTGCATTCTTTTTTTTAAAATTACTTTTGTGTTTATGAGTGTTTTGCTTGCATTTATGTAACTGTATGTAACATGGGCAAAAGAGGACATCAGATTCCCTGGAACTGGAGATATAGACAGTTGTCAGCTGACACGTGGGTGCTGGGAATTGAACCCAGATCCTATGGAAGAGCAGTATGTACTCTTAACGACTGAGCCATCTCTCCAGCCCCAGAGTTTCCTAATTAGCGATAATATGGGAGGCCCCAGCTCACTGTAAGCAGTGCCCCTGGGTGGAATAAAAGAGCAGGCTGAGCCGGGCGTGGTGGCACACGCCTTTAATCCTAGCACTCGGGAGGCAGAGGCAGACGGATCGCTGTGAGTTCGAGGCCAGCCTGGTCTACAAAGGGAGTCCAGGACAGCCAAGGCTACACAGAGAAACCCTGTCTCGAAAAACCAAAAAAAAAAAAAAAAAAAAAAAAAATTCCGTCCCTCAGTATTTTGGTAGCAGGGTAGTGGACCTCAGATTCTGCTTATAATGCCACAGAAATCCACTGGCCTCTGCATCTCTCAAAAGCATGCAGATTTCCACCATGGGACACATCAAGCCGAGGTATGGGAAGTACCCTTTTTGTCTTCCTTCTGCAATGATCCATAGACACAGATGAAAGAGTACATCTTGCCAGGTGTGGTGGCGCACACCTTTTTTTCTTTCTTTCTTTTTTCTTTTTCTTTCTTTCTTGTTCTTTTTTTTTTTTTCTCTCCAAGACAGGGTTTCTCTATGTAGCCCTGACTATCCTGGACTCACTTTTGTTGACCAGGCTGGCCTAGAACAGCAATCTGCCTGCCTCTGCCTCCCAAGTGCTGGCACACAGTACTCGGGAGGCAGAAGCAGGTGAATTGATGTGAGTTCGAGGTCAGCCTGGTCTACAAAGCGAGTCCAGGACAGCCAAGGCTACACAGAGAAACCCTGTCTCAGAAAAAAAGAGAGTACATCTCTAGTCTTTAAGCATTTAACAACAGATTCCTGAGGACTGGAGAGATGGCTCAGAGGTTAAGAGCACTGTCTGTTCTTCCAAAGGTCGGTCCAGAGTTCAATTCCTAACAACCACATGTTGGCTCACAAACCACCTATAATGAGATCTGGTGCCCTCTCCTGGCCTGCAGGCACACATGCGGGTAGAATACTGTATAAATAATAAATAAATCTTAATAAATAAATCTTTAAACTCTATGAGTTCGAGGCCAGCCTGGTCTACAAAGCAAGTACAGGACACCAAGGCGACACAGAGAAACCCTATTTTGAAAAACTAAAAACCAAAGTATACCTCACTTCAGATTTGACTTCATAAACCTGGATTAAAGGAGCTGGGCATGGTGGCACACTTTTATTCCCAGTACTCGGGAGGCAGAGGCAGATGGACCACTGTGAGTTCGAGGCCAGCCTGGTTTGCAAAGCAAGCCCAGAACAGCCAAGGCTACACAGAGAAACCCTGTCTAGGAAAAAAAAAAACTGGATCAACCTGGTTTATTGCCAATATATTTAAACCCAGTATAATTTGGGGGAAGGGGGAATGTGCCCTGGTGTAAAACAATCCCTGGTGCACAATAAAGCATAGTTACATTAAAACTAATTTGGGGTACATGTCATTTCTTGCAAGAAGATAGATTCTAGAGATAGGTTACCTGTATTATCCTACAGGCCTAAGGAAGGATGTGACCTGGTCTCAGCCATGCAGATAGTGTACAGATTATTTGGGCTATTAGACACCTCTAATCCTAGTTGTGGGAGCGAGGGGGAGCCCTGGGCTACATAGATAATGTAAGAGTCATTTATACTATTAGGTACCTCGGGCTGGAGAGATGGCTCAGTGGTTAAGAGCGCCACCTGCTCTTCCAGAGGTCCTGAGTTCAATCCCAGCAACCACATGATGGCTCACAACCATCTATAATGTGATCTAACACCCTCTTCTGCAGATAAAGCACTCATATGCAATAAATAAAATAAATACTATGAGGTACCTCTGGTCCTTGTTGTGGAAGCTTGGGGAACACCTGCCTGAAAGGGTCACTTAGATTACTAAGTATCTCTGATCCTGGCTAAAAGAACTTGATATGGCCTGGCCCAGCAGATAACGCAGATCACCAGGCTATTAGTCACCTCCAGTTGCCAGCTTTCTGTATGGAAGAACAGGTTTTACACCTATTCCTTTGAGAGGACAACCCTGTACGCTCAACATTCCTGATTTCTCTTGAAATCTGTGGGCACAAGGACCTTCGTGCTGTGCTGCCAACGGGCTTGGTAGCTTACACCTGTAACCCCAGCACGCCAGAGGCTGAAGAGAAAGAAAATTATCACAAGTTTGAGGTTTCAGGCCAGCAGGGGTTACATAGCAAGTCTCTGTCTCAAAACAAACCAAAAACAAGAACAAAGCAGGGAGGGAGGGAGGGAGGAGAAAGCCCTGATTAGAAATTTAGAATTCAGGCCAGGCATGGTGGCACACACCTTTAATCCCAGCACTTGGGAGGCAGACGCAGGCAGATCGAGGTGTTTTTTGTTTGTTTGTTTGTTTTTCAAGACAGGGTTTCTCTGTGTTAGCCTTGGCTGTCCTGGACTCACTTTGTAGACCAGGCTGGCCTCAAACTCACAGAGATCTGCCTGCCTCTGCCTCCCGAGTGCTGGGATTAAAGGCGTGCAACACCATGCCCATTGAGATAAAAACAGAAACTTACAATTCATCCTCTGTGGGCACCTCACATATAAGGTCTGTCTGTTGTGTGCCCTCACACATTTGGTTAAGGGAACATATTTGTCTTCTTTTAGTTGGTGTTAAGTTGGAAGCCAGGGCATAAACTAGGGAAGCTACCAATTATTAATCATGGTCTGGATATTTGAAGCTGGAACAGAAGTTACAGGTTGATTGGCTTTTTCATTTTTCTTTTTTTTTTTTTTTTTTTTTTTTTTTTTTGGTTTTTGGTTTTTGGTTTTTCGAGACAAGGTTTTCTCTGTGTACCCCTGGCTGTCCTGGACTTACTTTGTGGACCAGGCTGTCCTCAAACTCACAGTGATCTGCCTCTCTCTGACTCCCAAGTGCTGGGATTAAAGGCTTGCGACACCACGCCTGGCTTTTTTCTTTTTTTTTTTTTTTTTGGTTGATTGGTTTTCGATTGTCACCAGAGAGCCCTTGGCTTCCTGCAAATATGACTTATAGCAAACTGGCTTCCTGTGACAATGACAATGACTGTTGCTCAGGGTTGGTTTCTTGTGTAACCTACTGCAGGTTGTGGCTCAGAGTTCCCAGGATATAAATGGTCTGGCTGTTTACGGGATTGGTGGGTTGGTGTTAATAACACACCAGTGAAAACAGCTAGAATCATAACCATCTCGTTTCCCCCAAAAATACCATGGCAAAATATTCTTTTCAGGATTTCCTGCTTTTCTTTTTTTCTTTTAAGTCAGAGCTGATCTCAAGCCTGACATATAGCCAAAGCTGACATTGGATTTTTGATCTTTTCACCTCTACCTTCCAAAAACTGAAATTACTGGCCTGGATGACTACTCTTTTTTTTTTTTTTTTTTTTTAAAAACATATTTTATTAATTTATTCATATTACATCTCAATTGTTGTCCCATCCCCTGTATCCTCCCATTCTCCCTCCTTCCCATGATTACTCTTTTCTTTTCTCTTTTTCATCTTCCTTTCTTTCTTCCTTGTTTCCTTTTATACACACTTAATTGTTTACTGGGTGTGTGCACGCACACATGCACTTTGCCACCGAGCATGTGTGCTGGTTGAAGGACAACTTGCCAGAGCCACTTCTCTTCCTCTGCCGCACAGTTTCCAGGAGTTGAACTTAAATCTTCCGGATCGGCAGCGAGCACCTTTACCCACTGAGCCGCCTCTCCAGCCACTGAGTCCTGCTTTCTTACCAATAAACAAACTCCCTGATTGCTGGGGTCTCTTGAACAAAAATGGCTGAGCTATCTTATTACCAGACTGCCCCTTTCTTTTCTTTCTTTCTTTGAAAGATTTCTTTATCTTTTGTATATGAGTGTTTCTGTCTTCATGCACACTAGAAGAGGGATTAGATTCAGATTCTATTCAGATTCTATTACAGACGGTTCTGAGCCACCATGTGGTTGCTGGGAATTGAACTCAGGACCTCTGGAAGAGCAGTCAGTGCCCTCAACCGCTGAGCCATCTTTCCAGGGGCCCCGAGACTGAGCCTTTCATGAGGGCCACAATCTGGAGCTGATCCTTCCCTTTTTTTCAGAAGCTCCCCCCCCCCCATCTCCCGCAAGAGCCAGCCTGTCCTTTTTGAGATGCCCTTCTTGGCTGTGGCAGGTTAACGAACCCACCCTTGTTGCCACCCTTGTTGGACTAGTGGCAAATGTCAGCCAGCTCTGCCACCTTTCCCAGTAAATCTCTCTGTGTGATTCTCCACCCTCCAATTCCTAGAGTGTTCATCGCTAGTTCTATCATACTATATTTAACCATTTCCTCCTATTTAACCATTTCTGCATAAGCAGCTCTAAGGCAAGGCAAAACAGAAGGGTCCGGTAGCCAAGGTTCTGGAGCCTGCAAGAGCTAATGTCTGCAGGCTGGATTCTCATGCTGCCATGCAGAAGTGCAGCTAACATGAGCTGCTGCACTTTTTTTCTTTTTTTTTTTTGAGTGAAAGAGGGGATTTTATTAAAAAGAAAAACAACAAAAAGGAACTGGGGTTGTGGGGTTGGTCTATCCGGGCTTTCAGTGTCCTGGTGGTGATTGTGTCTTTTTCAATGATGTACACAATGACAGCCATTCCTGATACAGGCATCCAGCACGGCCTGGGGAACAGTTTCAAACAGGTGTTCTGGATCCGTGTTGGGCTTCCAGAGAGACTCACACATCCCATACATTTGTTCGGAGCAGGTACAACTGATTTCAAAGTCATCAGTCACCATGGAGCAGCCAATGAGGTCTAGAGAGAAGATGAAGGCCTTAAAGGTCTTCCGGTCCAAGCCAGCAATGGCAGGCCCTGTGTAGTACGGACCAAACTGCTTCTCACACAAGAGGTTGGTTGGCACGCTCATGAGGTTGTAAGGCTTGGTCTGCCCACTCTCCTGCAGCTCGTACAGGTTCAGTCAGACTTGAGGCACTGGGAGACTATCTGAACATCGGTGGACAGCCCAGCCGGGCCCGTGTAGAGCCTGTCCCCCATGGGAAAGATCTTCTGGAAGTCCGTGGTCACCATCTGGGCCTGGATCCCTAAACACCCATCTGCAGTGATGGCCACACAGTGCTTTCCCTTCATGACCATGAGGGCCTCTCCATTAGAGGACATCATAGACACATTTGCACTCTAGTAGGTCTCCTAGCTTCCTACTTATTAAGACAGAGGCCTCCTGTTACATTTATTAATAAGCTTCAAGCACCATAACTGGGCAGGTGTCGATCTATTCTAACTTGACTATGCTAGCTGAGTCGGGGGGGGGGGGGGGGGGGGGGGTCCCAGGGAAAGACAGAGACAGAGACAAAGGAAGGTTGCCAGACCATGGGAAGTCACCATGAGGACAAAGATGGAGCAGGAGGGCTGGAGAGATGGCTCAGAGGTTAAGAGCACTAGCTGCTCTTCCAGAGGTCCTGAGTTCAATTCCCAGCACCCACATGGTGGCTCACAACCATATATACTATGATCTGATGCCCTCTCCTGGCCTATAGGTGTACATGCAGCTAAAATACTTATATATATTAAATAAATAGGTACATCTTTAAAAAAGGAGCAGCCAGGGCAAGACTAGATGGCAAGTAGCATGGGGCACATGGCTGGGAAGTGGACCAGGCAGGAGACTGTGTATGTGCCTGCTCTTTGGGCCTATATAGTAGGTACTCATCCTGGATCTACTGGGCTCACACTTGGCTCACCATACTCCTGCCACTAGGGCTAACTCTACTGTGCTGCCTAGGCAATGCACAGGGACTGCCCCCATCTCCCAAGTGCTGACACTGGTGGGGCCAGCTCTCCAGGGGTCTGAAGCCAGTGAGGAGCGGGACCAGTTCTGCACGGCACCAGGACATCCATATGTTCACCAGCTGCCCCAACCAGATACATCCCATGATCTCTAGTGGTACTATGAGCCATGGACATCTATACCAACTCCTGCTGCTGCATGGCCACAGACTCAGAGGTGGCCCTCAGTGGCAGCTCAAGCTGGCAGCTCACCGTGGCCCCAGGTGGCAGGGCTGGCCACTCACAACAGGCTACTCCTCTCTACCCTTTAGTCTCCAGTTCCATGTCTCTTCATAATGCTCAAGCTGGGCTGGAGAGATGGCTCAGAGGCTAAGAGCACTGACTACTCTTCTAGAGGTCCTGAGTTCAATTCCCAGCAACCATATGGTGGCTCACAACCATCTATAATGTGATCTGATTCCCTCTTCTGGCCTGCAGGTGTATATGCAGGCAGAGCACTGTATACATAATAAATCTAAGGTAAAAAAAAGTTAGAGGACATAATGCTGAAGCTGCTTTGCTTATCTTTTTTTTTTTTCTTGGTTTTTCGAGACAGGGTTTCTCTGTGTAGCCTTGGCTGCCCTGGACTCTTTGTAATCCCAAGTGCTGGGATTAAAGTGTGCACCACCATGCCCGGCTTTGGATTGGATTTTTATGTGTCCTAGGCATAAAACAATTTGGGAGACAGAGGCCAGGTAGATCTCTATGAGTTCGAGGCCAATCTGGTCTACAAAGTAAGTCTAGCACAGCCTAGAGTTACACAGAGAAACCCTGTCTCAAAAAACTATAAAAACAAACAAACAAAAAAACCCTTTGGTTCCCAAGCCAGGCATCAAGTTAAGATGAATAAAGGACTGCCATCTGCTCTGCCCCTGACCAACAAGGTGTCTCTTTGCCCATTACTTGAGGTGGGGTCATGGTGTTTTACAACAGGAATAGTAACTCTAACTAAGACACATACACATAAAATGATTTAAAAATTGTTAATGACTAAGACAAATAGAGGTTAAGTTTTAAAGCTGTATTTAATTTATGTGTGCATGTGTGTCATACTTTACATGGAAGGTCAAAGAACAGCTTGTTGGTCTTCCCCTTCCACTACACATATGCCAGGGATCAAATTCAGGCCATCAGGCTTAGTGTCAAATGCCTTTACCCAGTGAGCCATCTCAGTGGCCCAAAGCAGGCAGGTTTTGTTATTTGGAGTCAAGGAACAAGCTCTTGTCATCAAAACATTGGAAGATGGGAGTTTCCAGTCCCTAGGCAACTGCATTTCAAAGAGATGACTCCCAGCTGGGCCTGGGGGTTACAGGCTGGTAATCCAGCTACTTGAACGTGTAGATTCCTGGAACAGGAGTTAAAGATAGTTGGCAGCCACCATGTGGGTGCTGGGGATTGGAGCTGGGTCCTCTGTAAGAGTGGCAAGTGCTCTTAACTGCTGAGGCATCTCTCTAGCCCTGATAATAAACTCTTTGTACGTAGCTTTCATATTTTACATTTGTTGTTTTGAATGTGTGTACATGCACATCCCACAGCCCATAAGTGGAGATGCAGGGACAACTTGCTAGAGTCAGTTTTTGTTCCGCCGTTTGGTGTCTGCGGTTCAGACTCAGCTCAGTGCCAAGGGCCTCTAGCTGCAGATCCACCTTCCTAAGCCAAAATCAAAGTCTTAACTCCTTTCAGGTGTGAGCTGTGGTTTTGTTTGTTTGTTTGTTTGTTTTGTTTTTTGTTTTTTTGTTTTTCGAGACAGGGTTTCTCTGTGTAGCCTTGGCTGTCCCAGACTCTCATTGTAGACCAGGCTGCCCTCGAACTCACAGCGATCCGCCTGCCTCTGCCTCCCGAGTGCTGGGATTAAAGGCATGTGCCACCACACCCGGCTGTGAGCTGTGTTTTATCTTATTATTTTTTTGGTTTTTCCAGACAGGGTTTCTCTGTGTAGTCTTGGCTGTCCTGGACTAATTTTGTAGACCAGGCTGGCCTCAAACTCACAGAGATCCACCTGCCTCTGCCTCCCGAGGGCTGGGATTACAGGCATGGGCGCCCATGCCTGGCCTAAAGATTTGTTTTGTGTATATGAATTCTGTATCTGCATGTACACCTACACACCAGAAGAGGGCACCATATCTCATTACAGATGGTTGTGAGCTGCCATGTGGTCACTGGGAATTGAACTCAGAACCTTTGGAAGAGCAGCCTGTGCTCTTAACCTCTGAGCCATCTCTCTAGCCGGGTGAGCTGTGTTTTATGACACCAGTAAATTAGTGAGAATCAAACTGTCTCACCTTAAAAAAAAAAAATTCAAGAAAGAGCTGAGCTCTATCAGCTTTAAGTAGAGCACTTGCAAGTGCAAGGCCCCTGTGTGTGTTGGAGAGGGGGCTCTCAGGAGACTTCTGATCCCAGTGTGGCCATAAGCTTTTTTTTTTTTTTTAATTCAAGACAGGGTTTCTCTGTGTAGCCTTGGCTGTCCTGGACTCATTTTGTAGACCAGGCTGGCCTCGAACTCACAGAGATCCATCTGTCTCTGCTTCCCAAGTGCTGGGCTTAAAGCCCGGCTCCACTGAGGTTTTTCTTTTCTACCTCTTTTGCGCATCACTTTCCGAAGCGTTGGTCCATCTCTGAGCCCCGCGCTCAAGTGCTGCCCAGCGGGGACACCTGTCTCTATGGGACAGCCATGGCTGTCAACGCTCCATCCTATTCCAAGCACTTAGTCATAGTACCCAGATTATAAAGGGGCTAGGGTACCAGGCCTGAGGTCTCCCTGAGTTCGCCTGTCACCACCACCTGGGTGACTCAGTGGGAACATCCCGCGCTCGAGGCCACGCCCTGGGATGGCTGACGTCACCATCCTGGAGCCCGCGCAGCCGGCTCCGGGGCGGGGCTGCGCGATGACATTGGCGATGACGTTGCGCGTGCGCGGCTTGCTGCTGTGGCGGTGACCTTAAGCAAAGGTGTGCGTGCGCAATCAGCAGCCATGCCTGGTGGGCGCATCCTCGTTCGCGCTGCGGTTCTCGCCCTTTCTCCATCTACCGCCATCAGCAGCCAGGAGCCAGGCCGGGCCTTTCCGAGTCCAGGTAGGGATCGCGAAGCTCAGTGGCGGGAGCAGGAGGGCAGACTGCGGTGGAGCAGGAATGGTTCTCCCCGGAGAGACACGTGTCATGGGGTGACTTCAGCTGGGGGACTCGGTCCAAACCTCCGCGAGCCCTACCGAAGCACGGAGGGGCTCCCCTCAAGAGATAATGTTATAGAGAGCGTTTCGAGGGGCTAGAACTGGGTGAGAGGCATAGGCTGGGGCTGAATGTGCCTTTGAACCCCCTTCCTAGCTGGAAATCGAGGCCTGGTGGACGGCCCCATAGCGTGGAAGGGCTGACCCACCCAGCATCTTCTGGAAGATGTCCTGGTACGGCTCTGCCTGTCCGGAAATGGGCCCTCATTTCCCTGAACCACTGTCGAATTATGTAATGTGACGGCAGCCTACATCCCATCTCAGAATTGATCTCCAGCCTGGAAAATACATCTTGAGAAGAATAAGGAAGAAAGGGCCATATATTTTTTTTCCATAGGTATGTATGCTATATACATTATTTCTGTTGTCGTGAGAGTTTAAGAAACACTGTTCTATACTGTCAGCTTACACTGCCTAACCTTTTAAATAAGATGGCCTCTTCCAGAGAGACTTCCTTACTCCCTCAGCCAAAATGGGGCCTCGAGAGACAAATTCAGCATCTCTAATCCTGTCCTCCAGAGTTCTCCAGGCACTCTGGCTGTGCAGGGTTTCAGTGATTTCCTTAGCAAGCCTCCAGCGTGCCTGGGTCTGCGGTGACCCTGTGCATTCCTACAGTGCTTGCCAGAGCAGTTACGAAGTGGTTTGAGGCCTTGCCCTGCTCTCTCCGGAGCAAGGTTATAGAAATTTCAGACACTATGGCAGACACGTTCCACGTGCGTGGGTGAGCTACAAGTGGATAGAATAGCCGCATTTCATTGTTTAACTCTTTTTTTTTTTTTTTTTTTTTTAACTGTGGTGGGAAAGCTTTGCATGTGGTGTAGAGGCAAATAAGTCATTGAATTTTCCTTTTATTTATTTATTTTAGTTTTAAGAGACAGGGTTTCTCTGTGTAGCAACCCTGGCTGTCCTGGACTCACTTTGTAGATCAGGCTGGCCTCTTAACTGAAATCCACCTGCTTCTGCCTCCCACGTGCTGGGATTAAAGGCGTGCTCCATCGCCTACCACTTGTCTGTTTAAGGAAGGTCACTATCCTGAAGATGACCTTGAATTCACAATCCTCCCTCGGCCTTAACATTTCTGGGCTTTTAAGCATGTGTCATCATGCTTGGCCTGGGACGTGTTTCATGTCAGGGGCCTCGCTGGGGCCTTGCATGGTTTGGACTCAGCTCTGCCTCCCAAGTGCTGGGATTAAAGGTGTGCATACTCCTGGCCTTCATTTCACCTGTTTAATTCTATTTCTTTTTCTCCTTCCACCATGTGGATCCTGGAGGTCAAACTTGGGTAGTCACAGGCTTGGTGATGACCGTTTCTGACACGTTACCATATGAGGTGGTTGTATGCCCAGGGGTTCCCCAGAAGGAGCTGTGTGGTTAAAATGTGGTAGCAGACACCTTTAGCCCTTCAGCCTGCCCTGTTTTCTGGGGTGCCAGTCCTGAGTGGGTGGGATCTTAGACGGGGTGGGAAGCTTGGGCTGAAGGGGGAGATTAGTTCTTGGTGTGGTAGCTGTGGGGTCGCCAGCTTAGTCTTAGCCATGCGGCTCACTGACTCTTCTTTCTCTAGGAAACCCAAGATGCCGAAGCTACAAGAGACTTGATGCTTCAGAGTGATTGGGCTGTTTGATGGAACTTCTGAGGGGGTAAGGCACACTATCTGGTCACTTCTGAAATTTGTTTCTGATTCTCCAGTAAAATTAGGCTGGCCTCAAAGTTACTATGTAGCCAAGGGTGCCTTTGAACTCCTCATCTCAAGAATCCACCTCCCTAGAGTTTGAGTTACAGGCCAGTGCCAAAAAAGCTCAGGCTTTGCTTCTGTTTGGTTTGGTAGTTGACCAGTCATCTAGCTAAACAAACAAAAACATATTTTAAAAAACAAACAACAAGCAGGATGTGGTGGCACACGTCTTTAACCCCAGCACTCCGAGAGGCAGATTGCCATGAGTTCAAGGCCAGCCTGGTCTGCAAGGCAAGTACAGGATAGCCAAGGCTACACAGAAACCCTGTCTCAAACAAAGAACAAGAAACCTATGACTTTTTTGTGTTTGGTTGGTTGGTTGTGTTTTTTTGTTTTTTGTTTTTCGAGACAGGGTCTCTCTGTGTTAGCCTTCACTGTCCTGGACTCACTTTGTAAACCAGGCTGGCCTTGAACTAAAAGCGATCCGCATGCCTCTGCCTCCTAAGTGCTGGGATTAAAGGCGTGCGCCACCGCGCCCGGTGACATTTCCATGTTATGAGCCATGTGATTGAATCAGAAAAGTTGCCTATGGCAGGGCGTGGTGATACAGGCCTTCAGTCCCTGCACTGGAGAGGCAGGCACAGATCTCTGAGTTTAAGGCCAGCCTGGTTTACAAAGCCAATCCAGGACAGTCAAAGCTACAAACATAGAAACCAAAAGAAAAGTTAGCAATGTTGAAGTTCATGGAACTATTTTGAAATTTCTGGTATCTGGGTCTTGGAGATGACATTTGCCTCTGGTTTGAATTAGGCTTATGCAGTCATGATAGGTCCAGCAGGAATTGGCTGTAGGCTGCAGGCCTATTGGCTCACTGGAGGTGCAGCTAGAATTCAGAAAATTACGTCGGGCGTGGTTATTGGCCGTCGTGGTGGCAGGCATTAATAGCAGCCCTTGGTCTTGTCAAAGTGCCTAATTTTCAAACATAACTTGGTATTTCTGTCTCTGTAGGTAAAGGAATGGCGACTAAGAAATGAGACTCCAGGCTACTGAAAGACAATCTCTCGGGGTCTGAAGCCTGCTTGTTTCCCTCCCTTCAAAATGGATCAGCAATTTCTGGTCCTTGCCCAAGCTGCTGTGCATCTCGGGACCAGTGCTGTGTGTGTAGCACCCTCCTCCCAGGCGAAGGAACCTGGCTGTGCCTAAGGTTTTTCTGACTTCTGAATATAATAAACCATGGCTGTTGTGGACAGCTGAGGGAAGCGCACCTGCCAAACACACACTTTGGAGGTGGAGCAAGATCAGGAATCCAGGGCCAGCCTTGGGCTGCAAGAGGCCCGGTCTCAAAATAAATAGGGTTTTATTTATGATTCATTGTAGCGTGTTTTCTTCCCGTGTTCCATGTGCTTTAAAACCTGATTCTGGGGCCTGGAGAGATGGCTCAGAGGTTAAGAGCACTAACTGTTCTTCCAAAGGTTGTGAGTTCAATTCCTAGCAACCACATAGTGGCTCATACCCATCTATAATATGATCTGATGCCCTCTGCTGGCGTGCAGGTGTACATGCAGGCAGACATTGTGTACATAATAAATATGATTTTTTTTTTTTTTTTAATCTGGCTCTGGTGGGGCCAGCTCAGCCCAAGTGAACCGAGGTGCCTTGCCGTTTCATTATTCAAGCACTTGCAGAGATGTGCTTTGGCCATTTGGAACTTGCACTTGGTTGAATAGATGGCACACCGGAGTGGTAGTCACCTCAGGCCTAATTTGAAGGGATGAAGTACAGAAAGTTTCTGTTTTTATTCCCAGTGTAAGAGGCCTGGAGAAGCCAGGCACTCTGGCTCTCACCTGTAATCCCAGTACTCAGGCAGAAACAAGCAGATCTTTGAGTTCGAGGCCAGCCTGGTCTACAAAGCAAGTCCAGGACAATCATGGCTACACAGAGAAACCCTGTCTTGAAAAAAAAGGCTGGAGAGATAGTTCAGTGGTTAAAAGCTATAGCTACTCTTCCAGAAGACTTGGGTTCAATTCAGGTACTCATGTGACTCGTAGCTGTTTGAATCTTTTTTTTAGTTTTGGTTCTCTGAAACAGGGTTTTTCTGTATAAAAGCCCTTGCTGTCCTGGTACTCTTTGTAGACCAGGCTGGCCTCAAACTTAGAGAGATGCATCTGCCTCCGCCTCCCAAGTACTGGGGAAGTTTTTGAAATTCATACCTTGCCGGGCCTGGTGACACACTCATTCGAGTCAGGAGGATCTCTTGAGTTCGTGGCCAGCCTGGCCTACAGAGTGAGTCCTGGACAGCCAAGGCTAACATAACTTTATTCTTCATATACCAGTAGTGTCAGGATCAAGAACTAAACCAGGCTGGAGACAGGTTAAGAGCACTGTCTGCTCTCCCAAAAGTCCTGAGTTCAATTTCCAGCAACCACATGGTGGTTCACAACCATATATAGTGTGATCTAATGCCCTCTTCTGGTGTCCAGGTGTACGTGCAGGCAGACCACTGTATACATAATAATCTTTTAAAAAAAGAGTGATGTTCCCTAATGTCAGCTATTAATTGTGAAAGTATGGCTCACACAGGAGGCATTGTCAGTAAACATGGGCAAGGCCTGCCAAAATTGGCCGTTGAGGTTTCATTGCTACTGACAAACTGAATGGAACAGTGTCCAGAGATGCCAGACCCCCCCACATCCCTGTTGGGCACAATCAAAACTACTCAGAGTAGAGACTGTCAGACAAATATGCAAAGTACCCCCATCCCCAACACACATACAAACTAAAAATAGATAAAAAGCTGTGGTTTATAAGCTGGAGAGATGGCTCAGTGGTTAAGAACACTGCTCTTTCAGAGGTCCTGAGTTCAATTCCGAGTAACCACATGGTGGCTCACAACCATCTGTAGTGGTGTCGGACTCCCTCTTGTGTGCATGAAGACAGAGCATCGGATGTGCTACACGCGTGTGTTTATATTACTTCCTCCCCCCCCCCCAAGACAGGGTTTCTCTGTGTAGCCTTGACTGTTCTAGATTCGCATTGTAGACCAGGCTGGCCTCAAACTCAAAGCGATCCACCTGCCTCTGCCTCCTGAATGCTGGGATTAAAGACATGCACCACCACCACCCGGCTACATATTACTTTTTTCTTAAGGCTGTGGTTCAGTTTCTTGGTTTTGTTGGTTTGGTTTTGGTCTTTTTTGAGAGAGTTTCCCTATGTAGCCTTGCTTTGTAGACTAGTCTGACCTTGAACTAAAGATCCACCTGCCTCTGCCTCCCTAGTGCTGGGATTAAAGGTGTGGACCTGGGTTATGACTCAGTTTTATTGGGGAGTTACTTTGGCAAGACTGGGGCAAAGGCCAGACCAGACTGGTGGGTGCTGGCCAAAGAGGCTTCCACTGAACTAGATGAAATAAAACTACCAGGGTTTCCTCAGTCACCCCCAGACTAGAGTGGGTGGTAGCCTCACCCTATTGTCCTGTGCTGTATGTACACTGCTACTTTATTTATTTATTTGTTTGTTTATTTAGTTTTTTGAGACAGGGTTTCTCTGTGTAGCCTTGACTGTCCTGGACTCCCTTTGTAGACCAGGTTGGCCTCTCACAGTGATCCATCTGCCACCATGTCCAGCTTGCTAGTTTGATTGTATAAGAACCATACCTTGAGGAAGTTTCAAGAGACTATCACTTGTCCAAAAGTGACCAGTCCTCCCTGCCACCTCCAGACAGGGTTTCTCTGTGTAACAGCCCTGGCTATCCTGGAACTCTCTTTGTAGACCAGGCTGACCTCAAACTCAGAGATCTGCCTATTTCTGCCTGAGTGCTGGCATTAAAGGCATGCGCCACCACGCCCGCTCTGACCAGTCATTTTCTTAAAACCGGAGCCTCTTGGTTTGGTGCTGAAAGGGCCCAGAGTTGGTTCAATCCAGGAAGGACTTTAATGTGATATCACCTCTTTGGTTTCAATAGTGTGAAGTGAGAGAAACTCCTGTGTGGGTCATGGGAGTTGATGCGTGACTGTGCAAACCCCCAGGGTGGGAGAGGCTCGCTCATGTGTTGCTGTTGCTAGCACGTGGAGACAACCAGAGTCTAATGCTACACCCACGGGGTCAATCTCTGACCTTAGAATGATCTTGGCATTTTTAAGTGGTTAGGAGAAGGAAACCCCCAAACTACACTATATCATGACAGGTATGCTTTTTTTGGCGATTACAGAGTTCTGTGTCTCAGATTTTACTGGAACTCAACCACGTCCGTTCTTGTTTGAATCAGCAAAGGCTCTGGGTCTTTTTTAGGGCCTGGGGCTTTGGGAAGTGAAACCCAAGGATGAGAGTCCCTAGGTTGGGGAAACCCTATCAAAGCACCACCCCAGGAGGCAGGGCATGGAAGGCTCCTGTTCCGGGCCTGAAGGGAAGCAGCCTGTCTGGGGCTTGTAGAAGAGCCCTGTACTGCCTGCCCCATGGTGGAACCAGAACCTTATTCCTAGATCTGGGACATTTTCAGTCAGTGACTCATCTTAGCACCACCTTTTCCGCCACATGGTGGATAAGAAGTTACAATTTCACTAGGTATGGAACAGTATCAAATAATTTTAAAAGTCAAATGAAATTGAAATATAATAGCAGGGTAGTGGTGGCCAACGCCTTTAATCCCAGCATTTAGAAGGCAGAGGGGCAGGTGGATCTTTGAGTTCCTGGCCAGCCTGGTCTACAGAGCTAGTTTCAGGACAGCCAGAGCTACATAGTGAGACCCTGTCTCAAAAAAAAAAAAAAGACAAACCCCAAACAAACAATACGATTGTCAGGTATGTTTGAATACGAGACCTCTCAAAGTTGGCCCACAAATAACTCGTATTTGGGAACATGGGGGCCTGCCATCCAGGCTTCTCCCAGGATAAGAGAAGGGAGGAGAGAGAGAGAGAGCTGCTCTGCTGCGGCAGACCTTGTGATCAGGAGGACTGCACAGAGAAACCTGAGAGGTCAGTTAACCATTTCTAAGTGTCCCATTCATCTACAAGCTCAAGGATGGGCTGAGGCCTGTGAGAGCTAAGAAGAGACCTCAGAGCTCCAAGAGGTATGGTCTTACCTCAGAGGCTGGATGACAGAACAAAGCTGAGTATATATAAGCCGACAGAAAGCTAGCCCACTAGAAGGCTTCATAGTGTACTGTACCCTGCCCTTGACACTGAGGTGAGGAAGCACAGGGTGCTGAGCTCCCACTGCTGCCTCATCTGCAGAGTCAGACAGGAAGCCTTTACGGTTTAAATTCTATTGTGGCCACCTCTGTCTAATGTTGAGCTTTGGGGTGGCAGACATACAACTGGGTAACTATGACTGTGCCAAGAAATGTCTGTTGGCTTGGAGAGATGACTCAGAAGCTAAAAGCACTGACTGCTACCCAGAAGACCGCAGCTTAAAACTGTCCACCTCTCCAGCCCTCTGCACAGATGCCAGGCATGCACACAGTGCACTTATATACACGCAGACAAAGCACTTATACCCATAAAATGTATATTTTAAAAAAGAAAAGAACCAAGCCGGGCGTGGTGGCGCACACCTGTAATCCCAGCACTCAGGAGGCTGAGGCAGGCGGATCGCTGTGAGTTCGAGGCCAGCCTGGTCTACAAAGTGAGTCCAGGATGGCCAAGGCTACACAGAGAAACCCTGTCTCGAAAAACCAAAAAAAAAAAAGGAAAAAAAAGAAAGAAAGAAAAAAGAGAAAAGAACCATCCCTTTTGGTGGGCCTGGTACAATCCTAGCTACATTGGGGAGCTGAGGCAGGAGGGCAGCTTGGGCTATAGAGCTAGAGGGAATAAAAGAAGAAAAAGGGAGAGACAGGAGGCAGGGAATCTCTATGAGCCAGCAGATCATGTACAGCCAAGGTTGGAAACCAGTACTCAAAAATCTAGTGGCAAAGCCAACCGTGGTGGCCTATCCCTGTAATCCCAGCACGCGGGAGGCAGAGACAGGTGGATCACGGTGAGTTCGAGGCCAGCCTGGTCTACAAAAGGAGTACAGGATAGCTAAGGGTACACAGAGAAACCCTGTCTCAAAAAAAGCAAAAAAAACAACAAAACAAACAATCTAGTGGCAGCAGGAGCTCCTGTTGTTTTGAGACAGGATCTTGCTATATCGAGTCTACAACTCATTGTAGACTGTGATGGCCTTGAATTTATGGCAATCCTTCTGCCTCGGCTCTGTTCCCTACCCCACCTTTTTTTTTTTTTTTTTTTTTTTTACTTTTTAGTTAAGTAATTTATTCAGATTACATCTCAATTGTTATCCCCTCACTTGTATCTTCCCATTCCTCCCTCCTTCTTTCATCCTATTCCCCTCTCCTAGGTCTGTGACAGAAGGGGACCTCCTCCCCCACCATATGATCACAGCCTATCAAGTCTCATCATGGTAGCCTGCGTCTCCTTCCTCTGAGTGCCACCAGGCCTCCCCACCAAGGGGAAGTGGTCAAATAAGGGGCACCTGACTTCATGTCAGGATCAGTCCCCGCTCTCCACGCAACTGTGGAGAATGTCCTGTCCATTGGCTAGGTCTGGATAGGGGTTCTAGGTCTACTGCATGCACTGTCTTTGGTTGGTACAGTAGTTTGAGCCGACCCCCCGGGGTCCAGATCTGCCAGCCTTGATGATCTTCTTGTAGGTTTCTAGGACCCTCTGGATCCTTCTATTTCTCCATTCTCCCATACCTCTCTCACCTGGAGTCCCAATAAGAAGTCCCAGCATCAATCCCAATCTCCTGCTAAGTGAAACTTTCAGGGGACATCCCTGTTGGGCTAGTGTCCAATTATAAGTGAGTATATACCATGTATATCTTTCTGGGTTTGGGTTAACTCACTCAGGATGATCATTTCTAGTTCTATCCATTTGCCTGCAAATTTCAGGATTTCCTTGTTTTTAATAGCTGAGTAGTATTCCATGGTGTAAATGTACTCTCTCTCTCTCTCTCTCTCTCTCTCTCTCTCTCTCTCTCTCTCTCTCTAATTTAATTTAATTTAATTTTGAGTCAAGGTTTCTCTGTGTGGCCCTGGCTGTCCTGGAACTCACTCTAGACCAGGCTGGCTTCAAACTCAGAGATCTGCCTGCCTCTGCCTCCAGAGTGCTGGGATTAAAGACGTGCGCAACCATACTCTGGTCCCCTCTTGATACAAGGTGTCGTATAATTCAGATTGGTCTCAAACTTGCTATGTCATAAGGTACTACCATGAACTTCTGGTCCTTCTCCAAATGTTGGGACTGCAGACTTGTGCTACCATACCCGGGTTGTATATGGTGCTGAGAGAATTGAACCCAGGGCTTTGTGGATGCTGGGCAAGCACTCTACCAACTGAGCTATATCCCCAGCCTGCCCTTAATCATTGCAGTGCTTGGGATGACAAGCATCTACCACCATGCCGACCTTGGAAAGGGCTTTGAGGAGGCCAATAAGGACCCCGTCAGAGCAGAGGACCGGACCATTAAACACAGACTTTGCGGGCCAGGGAGCAGGAAATGGCACTTGAATCAAGGGAGCAACGAGTGGGCAGGGCCAAACACCCCGGCAGAACCCACTTCCTACTTTACCTCAGCACTGTAGGAGTTAGGCAGGGCTGGGACTCCTCTTTCTGTCTCCTCCTTCATCTCTGTACAGAACGTTCTGGTGCTGCGACCTGGGTGCTTGCAGTGGGCAGGATGGAGGACGAGGAAGGTCCTGAGTATGGAAAGCCTGACTTTGTGCTTTTGGACCAACTGACAACGGAGGAATTCATGAAGAACCTACAGCTCAGGTAGATGGGAGGTCGAGGGGGTGGGGAAGGTGCTGTGTTCCTTTCTTTCCCTCCCTCCCCTCTCATCCATGCCGACCCGAGGGAAACAAGGAAGGTGACACTGGTCCCATCATCAGAATTGTGACAGGGCTACACATACCTAGACAATACAGGCTGAAATAATAGCATCTCCGGGAGATAATGGCCATTCAGAAAGTAACCAACTTTCAGAAATGGAGCTGCCCACCGCTCTCACCACGCCCTAGTTGGCAAACCCAGAGTGTGATGTTCCCCTGAGAAAAATGGGTAAAACTGTGGGAACTAGGAACAATATGGCATTTTCCCTCTCTGTAGCTGCTGATGTTTCTTGCCTGCATCTCATGTGGGACCTGACTTGAGTTTCCTTAGGAACTCCAAGATGAAGTGGCTCCACCCTAGAGTCCCAATAAACGTGATGCTCTGGATTGGCCTTTGTCCGTGGGAGGGGTCACAAGCTATGACTAGTTGAATTGACACTGCAGCCTGCTCTCCCACTGAGAAAGGCAGGGAAGGGGGTCCAGGAGCTAGAAGCATGGCCTGTCAAATGGCCTTGTGTGCAGGTGGACTTCATGCCTGCCTCCTAGGGAGGTCTGCTGTGTACTAGGAGGCTCCTTGGAGAGCAATTGAGGACCAGGAATCTTAATTAGGCACAGAGATGGAGGGCCCAGGCTGACACATGGAGAGGGCTGTCCAGGAAATGAATTCAACGCTTTGTTACTCTGCCTCATTGGCGTGACAAGCAAGCTCACAAGCATGCCATCTCTGCTTTGTACATGGAGCTTCGGAGGACAGCGGCTGAAGGTCACACAACTTGTAGTCTTTGGGAGGAGTACCCATGTCAGTAGTGGCAGAGAAAGAGGAACCCTGAAGAGGCCGCCTGGGGTTGGGCGGGTCTCACACAGGAGGGTAGTTGGGGCCCCAAGGAGCAGCCAGGCCAGTACTCCTCCCAGAACACAAAATTCTAGAGAAGCATAGCCTTGCGCGCCCGCTGGTAACTTGGTTTGTGAACAGAAGGGTGGAGTGATCTGAAGATGTGCTGGAAAGGGGCGGTGGCCATGGCTGGGGTGGGGGGGGTGCGAAGACAAGCAATTCTCCACCCTATGATTTGGGTGGAGTAGGGCGAGTCCCCTTCCGGCTCTGGTCCCGCCTAGACTCTGAGACAGGAAACAACCAAGGCGCCCCCTCTCTGGAAGAGTCCCCTTTTCTTAATCTCATCAGCTCAACTGCCCTGCAGGAGTCACCTGGAGCCACCTCTGATGCTTGTGAAAGAAAGACCCGGGGCTCTTTGTGGAATGTATGGTCCTGATTCCTGGGACCTGAGCATCCTGGGAGAGAGCTATGTGGCCCACTCACTTTGGTCTGTGCTGAGGACTGCTCTGAGGGGCTCGGGTTACTCAGGATGGCTCCAACGAGACTTAAGTCAATGAGGCCCCCTTTCTCTTCTCTATGATCTTTCTGGGAGGGGGTGCTGACTGCTTGGGGGAGTCTCGTGTACCCCTCTCATGGATGTAAATACTGAGGCCTTGTTCTGCTGAATCTAGGTTTGAGAAGGGCCGTATCTATACCTACATTGGTGAGGTGCTGGTATCCGTGAACCCCTACCAGGAGCTGCCACTCTATGGGCCGGAGGCCATTGCCAAGTACCAGGGCCGTGAGCTCTATGAGCGTCCACCTCATCTTTATGCTGTGGCCAATGCTGCCTACAGGGCCATGAAGCGCAGAGCCAGGGACACCTGCATCGTCATCTCAGGTACCTGTCCCTGAGACCCAGGTGCCAGAGCCATGTTTGATTAATAAAGGAGGGCGGTGGTGCTTCCGCCTCTAAGGATTGGCCAAGGATAAGGATCTGGGCTAGGGGTACCCAACACAGTTGGTTCTATCCTTTCCCGTCTTCTCGGCAGGGGAGAGTGGGGCAGGGAAGACCGAAGCCAGCAAGCACATCATGCAGTACATCGCTGCTGTCACCAACCCAAGCCAGAGGGCTGAGGTGGAGAGGTGAGCACTCAGGGGTCCCTGCAGGGGTGAGGCTTCTTTGCTAGGGGAGGGGCCTTGTGGACTAGGAGGGAAAAAAAAAAAGAAAAAGAAAAGAAAGGTAAAGGCCAGATCAAGCCATTCCGTTGGGAAGGCTCCAAGGTACTCCCTACATCCTAAGAAGGTGAGCCCCCCCCCCCCCGCTACTTTCCCCCAACACCCAAAGTATTTACACTGCCAATTGGGGAGGAAGTGACATCAACATTAATTAGTAAAAATGTCTCAGTGCTGGGGACAGTGGCTCCTGCCTGAATCCCAGCACTCAGCGAGGCACAGGCAGGTGGATCACTGTAAATTCAAGGCCAGCCTGGTTTACAAAGTGAGTCCAGGACAGCCAAAGCTACACAGAGAAACTCTGTCTCAAGAAACTTTAAAAAAAAAAAAAAAGTGTCTCAAGGAAGAACAGGAAATATCTTGGGGAGCCCACAGAGGCCTGAAGAAATCGGCAGCTTGGTGAGGAGAGCCAGGCAGGCAGATGAATCCCAGCTGCCTGATTTAGGAACTAGGAATAGGTTCTGCTCCCCATCCAGACCCAGCAGGAGTACCCTCCGGGGTCTTAGCCCGTCCTTTCCTGTAGTGATGCTGTGGTGGGGCTTGGAGGACCCCTGCAGGAATGTCAGTCCTCAGCATGTGTCTGTCACTGCTACCCAATAAAGGTCTACTGCAAAACCGGTGGGGCATGGGGTGGGGGGGATGGCCACAAGTAACAGCACATAGCATTTGCTGGGCGCTTGTCCTGGACTCAGAGCGACGCAGACAGTGTGTGACACCAGCAAGCTGGACAAGAGCATCCCCAGGTTTCAGGGCAGAGGCAAATGGAGCAAGGTGGACCGCTCACTCCTTCGCAGCTGGCTGAGTTTCTTGGCCCATCCTGAGATGCTATACTTGTTTTCTAGATTGGGGGTGGGGACGTGTCTTTACATTGAACCCCTGGTCCCTCTGCTCACAGGGTGAAGGACGTGCTACTTAAGTCCACTTGTGTGCTGGAAGCTTTTGGCAATGCCCGCACCAACCGCAACCACAATTCCAGCCGCTTTGGCAAGTACATGGACATCAACTTCGACTTCAAGGGGGATCCGGTTGGGGGACACATCCACAGCTACCTGCTGGAGAAGGTGAGTAGGTTGGCTGAGGAGACCCTCCCCCCTCCCAATGGAGGGCCCAGGGATTGGGAACATACCTATTTGATGTTGCAGCTTAGGAAAGCAGAGCTCTCAGTGGCCCTCTGTCGCAGCATTCCTATTCCCAGCCTGCTTTCTGCCTCATAACATATGATGGGGTGCCTGGTACAGACCCTTTACCAGACTGGACTCCAGCTACCCCTCTTGCCTCAGTCTAGGGTCCTCAAGCAGCATGTGGGTGAGAGAAACTTCCATGCCTTCTACCAGGTAAGCCTCCGTGAGTGGAGAGTTAGCAGGGAAAAAAAAAAAAAAAGGGGAGAGGCAAGGAGGGGCAATAGGCTGGGCCTGTCTTCCATCCCTTCCTCACTGCCTCCAGTTTTCCCTCTCTATCCCACACTAGCCTGTCCCTGACCGCTGCCTCTATTCGCTTTACCTCTATCCCAAACATAAATACCCCTGACACCAAAGGGTGGGAGATGCTTGAGAACGGAGATGTCCCCAACATCTGAGATCCAGAGACTGTAAGAGTCCTCTGCTGGTGGTACAGGCAGTTTTTCTATGGGTTCTGTGTGTGAGTCATCCTGTTTCTCTTGGGGGGGGGCAGGGTTGGTGGAGGAGGGTCACTGAAACCCGGTGCCTAACTAAAGGACTTCTGTGCCCTCCAGTTGCTTCGAGGCAGCGAGGACCAAGAGCTGCAAGGGCTGCATCTGGAGAGAAATCCTGCTGTGTATAATTTCACGCGCCAGGGAGCTGGGCTCAACATGGGTGTGCACAATGTGAGGGCAAGGGGTATGGGTCTCGGTCAGACTCAGGGAGTGGGCGGTGATTGGTGTAGGCCAGAGGGCGTGAACAGCTCGAGTCAGTGGGAGGTGAAGAGAAAGCAGCTCAGGGAGGGGTCGGGATACAGGACGAGCAAGCGCCAGGAATGGAAGAACAGGGATGGATAGAGGAGACCAGCTAGGGTGAGCAGGTGCCTGAGATGGAGGGCCTGAGGTCTATTAAGGAAGGGCAGGTGGCCTGGGCCCGTCTTAGCCTGGGTGGTAAAAAGCTTCTCCCCTAGGCCTTAGATAGTGATGAGAAGAGCCACCGGGCAGTGGTGGAGGCCATGAGGATCATTGGCTTCAGTCCGGAGGAAGTGGAGTCCACCCATCGCATCCTAGCTGCCATATTGCACCTGGTGAGCTTGGCCTGGGAGACCAGGAAGGGCTACCTCTCTGCCCGGGCCCCTGGGAGACCCCGGAGGACGAACTCTCCGCCTGGGGACCTGGGAGACCCGGGAGTGCTAACTCTCCGCCTGGGGGGATCTCCAGTGGGAAAGGATTGGATGCACTGGAGATATTCCAGTTGCGCTGCCTCCCTCCTCTTCTGAGTCTGAGTTGGTGATGCACAGTAGGGTCTGGTAGAAAGCTGGGAGCCAAGGCTGTGCGTGCTCCCTAACAGCTGAGCCTTGAAGATCAAGCCTCTAGCTCTGCAGCCTGTGAGCTGTTCCTCAACATCTTTCGGCTTCAGCTTGTCTCTGAGAGGCCTCAGTTGAAGGCTTTAGAGTCAGTGGTCCACAGTGAGTAGCAGACAGTACTGTCTGAGTGGAAGCTGTGTTTCCCATACACGCATCCTCTGCCATCCGTTCTCTCCATGCAAAGGCAGCTAGACTCCTAGGGGAACATGGAGCCTAGCCTGTTCATGTTCCCTTCATCACCAGGGGAACATCGAGTTTGTGGAGACAGAGGAAAATGGGCCACAGAAAGGAGGCCTGGCAGTGGCTGAGGAGGCCCTGGTGGGCTACGTAGCCAAGCTGACAGCCACACCCAGAGACCTCGTTCTTCGAACCCTGCTGGCTCGCACAGTGGCTTCAGGAGGCCGAGAACTCATCGAGAAGAACCACACGGTGGCTGAGGCCAGCTTTGCCAGGGACGCCTGTGCAAAGGTATTCTCAGAGGAGTTGGAGGGAGAAACCGTGGCAGCTGCATAGCTGGAAGCAATAAATAAATAAATAAATAAATAAATAAATAAAATAAAAACAATCCGGGAGCGGCGGCACATGCCTGTAATCCCGGCACTCAGGGAGGCAGAGGCAGGCGGCTCTCTGTGAGTTCGAGGCCAGCCTGGTCTACAAAGGGAGTCCAGGACAGCCAAGGCTACACAGAGAGACCCTGTCTCGAAAAACTAAAAAATAAATAAGTAAATAAATAAACGAATGAAATGCTTTGCTCCAGGCGATGTACCAGCGCTTGTTTGAGTGGGTTGTGACCAGGATCAATGGCATCATGGAACCCCGGGGGCGTGACCCTCGGCGTGACGGCAAGGACACAGTCATTGGTGTGCTGGACATCTACGGTTTTGAAGTGTTCCCCGTCAACAGGTAGGCAGCCCAGCCAACCACATCAGTACCTTGGACTCTGCAACCACGGTGGCCACCAGAAACTTTGGTTAGGCTAGAAGAAGAAATGTTTAGATTCTCCCTCTAGCCCTTGAGTACTTTAAGCTTGCCTTGGCTGTGCCCCCAGCCAATTAGGTAAGCCGATAACAGGCAAAATTTGAGAGCTCACTTCTCTCTCTCTCTTCTTTCTATTTTGTTTTGTTTTTCAAGAAAGGGTTTCTCTGTGTAGCCTTGGCTGTCTTAGACTTGCTTTGTAGACCAGGCTGGCCTCAAACTCACAGAGATCCGCCTGCCTCTGCCTCCTGAGTGCTGGGATAAAGGCATGGGCCACCACACCTGGCCCTTCACTTCTCCTGATGGTGGCTCCCAAGTCCTTTCTGGGGTGTGGAGTGGTAGGGTGGAGAGTTCATAGCCTACAGTGCAGAGTCATTAGGAGAGAAGCAGATGTCCATCACTGCCTACCGCCCCCCCCCCCCCAGCTTTGAGCAGTTCTGCATCAACTACTGCAACGAGAAGCTCCAGCAGCTCTTTATCCAGCTTATCCTGAAGCAAGAACAAGAGGAATATGAGCGAGAGGGCATTGCCTGGCAGAGTGTGAGCATAGCAGCTGGGCCTGGGTGGGGAGGGAATGTGGGGGGCCTGGGGGGGAGGGGGGAAGGGGAGGTGGTGGCTTTCAGGGAGGAGGAGCCTCAGCCGGGCGGAGGGTGGGGTGGGGTGGTAGGGGGGTGAGCTGTGGTGGGGGGAGGTAGTGGATTTCAGGGAGGAGGAGCCTCAGCTGGGCGGGGGTGGGGTGGGGGGGTGAGCCGTGGGGGGGGCAGGTAGTGGATTTCAGGGAGGAGGAGCCTCAGCTGGGCAGGGGTGGGGTGGGGGGTGAGCCATGGGGGGAGGAGGTAGTGGCTTTCGGGGAGGAGGAGCCTCATTTGACGTGGAGGGTGCTGAACCGCACTGAGGGGGCAGAGGGGGGTGACTGGCTAGTGTCAGAAGTGTGTCTAGAGCCTCTCTTCTGGTGGTCTCCACTCCAGATTGAGTACTTCAACAACGCCACCATTGTGGAACTAGTAGAGCAGCCACGCCGAGGCATCCTGGCCGTGCTAGATGAAGCCTGCAGCACAGCGGGACCCATTACTGACCTCATCTTCCTGCAGACCCTGGACACACACCACCGCCACCACCCGCACTATTCCAGCCGCCAGGTGCTCTTGCTGTCCCCATGCACAGGGGGTGGGACACAAAGAGGTGTCGTGAAGCTTATGCCTCATGGGGGTTCTTGGCCAACCTAGTCTGGTGGTGCTAACGTCACAGTTACCTCTGTCCAGTAAGGGTGACTGTGAGACTGTCCCCTCGCAGAGACTACAAAGCTGCTCCTGTTGTCTGTGTCTTACCTTTGCCTGTCCCATAGCTCTGCCATACGGACAAGACCATGGAGTTTGGCCGAGACTTCAGGATCAAACACTATGCAGGGAGTGTCACGTAAGTCTCACCTTCAATCCCAAGAAGCGTAGTTACAAGGAAGGACACAAAGTTCTGTGTTCCAGATGTATGCATAAAGGAGCTCTTTAAAAATACCTAGGTTAAAATTGGCACAGTGGCACACACCTTTAATCCCAGCCCTTGGAAGGCAGAGGCAAGCTGAGCTCTGTGAGTTCAAGGTCAACCTACTTTACACAATGATTTCCAGGGGGCTGGGGAAAAGATGGCTCAGCAGTTAAGAGCACTGGGTGCTCTTCCAGAGGTCCTAAGTTCAATTCCTAGCAACCACATGGTGGCTCAAAACTCACCCAGTGACTTCCAGGACAGCCAGGGTTACATAATAGGGGGATTCTGTTTCAAAAACAAACAAAACTAACAACAACAAAATAGTGACTCCAGAGCCCTAACCTAGCCCTGCTTTTTGAGGGACCTTCAGGTTGGAAGGTGGGCCCCAGAAAGCTAGAATCCTGCATTTCCATTTTCTTTCTTTCTTTCTTTCTTTCTTTCTTTCTTTCTTTCTTTCTTTCTTTCTTTCTTCCATTCTTCATCCTGAAGATCAAATTTGGGGCCTTGTGTGCATGGTGAGCAAGCTCTGTACCAGTGAGCTGTACCCCAGCCCTTACATGTTTTATACAGGTTGTCACTACATAGCCCAGTCTGACCTAGAACCTGCAGTTCTCCTGCCTCAGCCTTCTGATTGTAGGGGCTAAGTATGGGTACCACCATATCCTGGTTAAGATCTTGTATTTATGAACTGGAGAGATGGCTCAGAGGTTAAGAGCACTGGCTGCTCTCCCAGACGTCCTGAGTTCAAAGCCCAGCAACCACATGGTGGCTCACAAACATCTATAAT
The DNA here is from genome assembly GCF_903995435.1 of Acomys russatus. Lineage (NCBI taxonomy): Eukaryota > Metazoa > Chordata > Mammalia > Rodentia > Muridae > Acomys > Acomys russatus. The sequence goes on along the minus strand of NC_067158.1, from coordinate 12,656,340 downwards.
GAGATCTGGTGCTCTCTTCTGGCATGCAGCATACATGCAGCCAGACCACTATACATAATAAATAAATCTTTACAAGAAAATCCTGCATTTATAATTAGTCCCCAGGTGAGGGCTTACTGCAGTCCCCAGACACCTGTCCTAGCTTTCTTTCTATTGCTATGATAAAGACCATAAGCAAAAGCAACTTTGGGAGGGAAATCTTTCTTTCAGTCACATAAACCAATTGTAGTTCATCAGTGAGGGAAATAGGGGCAGGAACTAAAGCAGAGGCCAGGTGAAATGATACTTGCTGGCTTGCCTTCCTTGGTTCACTCAGCCTGCTTGCTTACATGACCCAGGAGCACCTTCCCGGGATGGCTCTGCTCACAGTGGTCTGTGCTTTCTCATATCAAGCAAGAAAATATCCCCGAACTGGAGACATGGCTCGGAGCTTAGGAGCACTGGCTGATCTTCTAGAGAACTTGGGTTTGATTCCCAACACTTACAAAACAGCTTACACTGTAACTCCAGTCCTGAGGGACCTGATGCCTTCTTCTGGTTTCCATGGGCACTAAAGACACAAGTGATGCACAGACACACACACAGCAAAATACCCATTCACATAAAATAAAAATAAATAAATACATCTTTTGAAGATTATAAAAAAAGAAAGAAAGAAAGAAAGAAAGAAAGAAAGAAAGAAAACACCCTACATACTTGCCTACAGACCAATCTGATGGAGACATTTTCTCAGCTGAGGTTCCCACTTCTCAGATGACCCTAGCTTGCATGAAGCTGGGGAAAGAAAACAAAAACAAAAACAAAAACAAAAACAGAAAAACTAACCAGGAGAAAAACCTCTGAGCATCAAAGCCTAGGTTTTCATTTTGAGGTTGCCATGACGACTGATAATTCACCTCTCATTCCTCTCTAAAGTGGATTTGAGTACAGCAACTGTTTGGGTTTTGGTTTGGTTTGGATTTGTTTTGGTTTTTGGTTTTTTTTATTTTTTATTTTATTTTTTTGGTTTTTTTGAGACAGGGTTTCTCTGTGTAGCCTTGGCCATCCTGGACTCACTTTGTAGACCAGGCTGGCCTCAAACTCACAGCGATCCGCCTGCCTCTGCCTCCCGAGTGCTGGGATTAAAGGCGTGCGCCACCACGCCCGGCTGGTTTTTGGTTTTTGCTCTTTGGTTTTTGGTTTTTCAAGACAGGGTTTTTCTGTATAGCCCTGGCTATCCTGGTACTCACTCCGTAGACCAGGCTGGCCTCAAACTCACAGAGATCCTCCTGCCTCTGCCTCCTGAATGTTGATAAACTTTCTAGTAGTCCAAGAACTGGATAATTATTCAGAGGATCTTCCATCGCAAAGTTGAATTTGCTCACCCTCACTGTAATGGCTGGTATTTGTAGAAGCTCAGTAGACTTGGTTCAAGTCCTTAATGTACATGGAAGAGCAGAGAGGCTAGATAACTTTTCCAAAGCCACCCGATGCAAACATGGGGGAGCTTGGATTTGATCTTGGGGCCGTTTAGCTTCAGACCTGGGGCCTTAGCCACTGAGTCCTTTTTCAGGAGGGAAACTTATCCTGAGGGGATAAGGTGTAGGCTACAAAAGAGAATACAGATGTGAGGGAAAGAGCAGAGGGTAGCGGGCTGGAAGAAACCGAGCCAGGAAATTAGAGATAGCTGGCCGAAGGTGGGGGCCTTCAAGGTAGCTTGGCTGGCTGGCCTTTGATCTACTCACCCACGTTGCCTCTGTCAGGTACTCTGTGGAGGGCTTCATTGACAAGAACAGAGACTCCCTTTTCCAGGACTTCAAACGGCTGATGTACAACAGGTGAGTGTAGCTTGCTGGGCTGGGACTACGAGCCTTCAGAGACTCGGGGGTCTAATCCCTACTTAAATGACAGACAGCCTGAGGCTCAGGACTAAAACTATGTAGTTCCTGGAGCCATCCTGGGCCAGGTAGGGTTTGCCCTGCCAGGGCAGCTGGGTAAATGTAGCCCATGTTTGCAGTACGGATCCCACCTTGCGGGCCATGTGGCCAGATGGGCAACAGGACATCACAGAGGTGACCAAGCGCCCCCTGACAGCCGGCACGCTCTTTAAGAACTCCATGGTTGCCCTCGTGGAGAACTTGGCTTCCAAGGTATTACCTTTCAAACCCTCCTCAGTGCCCTGGGTACACACCGTGGAGAGCATTTCTATTCTGTCTGCCCAGACTGGGGACCTGGCTCTGGCAGAGGTTAGAGATATGGGGCTCAGAGGTCAGACTTGAACAACCATTGAACACAGGGCAGACTTTAAAACCAGCATACCTGTAGCCCACTGCCCCTATCCCTAGCGCCTCCTGGGTAAGAGGGTCTGGGAGCCACACAGATAAGAAAGTCAGGCCAAAAGTCAGAGGAGCAACTGGGGGAAAGCGTGTGTTGACAACAGAACATCCATCCGGGAAGAGGAGGATAATGGGAGTTAGGGGACTCCTACCTTCTTCCTGGACTGACACCTAGCTCTGAGCCCTGGTCCGGCTCCAGGCCTCCAGTACCCTTGGTCTGTTTGAATTTCGCCTGTCCCAGCTCTGCTAACCCAGGCTCTTGGGGGCCGGAGAAGCCCTGGCTTCTTGGGGCAGGACACACAGAAATGATGGGCTTGGGTTCCTAAGTGTCCCCTGTCCCTGCAGGAGCCCTTCTATGTCCGCTGCATCAAACCCAACGAGGACAAGGTGGCCGGGCAGTTCGATGAAGGCCACTGTCGTCATCAGATTGAATACCTGGGCCTACTGGAGAACGTGAGGGTCCGCAGGGCTGGCTTTGCTTCCCGGCAGCCCTACCCTCGATTCCTGCTCAGGTATAGGCTCCCACACATGTCACAACGTGGGCCGCGGCCTCTGTGTGGAATCTGGGGGATGGGAGAGGGGGTATAAGCAGAGGGGACCCTAAATGATGTCTTGCATCGTAATGCTTTGAGGATTCCTAGCACCCCTGCACTCTTCCCGGGGTGGATCAGAGAGGGGGACTCACGCGTACGGCCTGATGCCAAGCACCCACCATTCTGTTCCGTGGTGACAGGTACAAAATGACCTGTGAGTACACGTGGCCCAACCACTTGCTGGGCTCTGACAAGGAGGCTGTGAGCGCCCTTCTGGAACAGCATGGGCTGCAAGGGGATGTGGCGTTTGGCCACAGCAAGCTGTTTATCCGATCCCCAAGGACGCTGGTCACTCTGGAGCAGAACCGAGCTCGCCTCATTCCTATCATTGTGTTGTTGCTGCAGAAGGTGCGAGGAAGGGGTGCTGGGTGGACACCCACCATGGTGGAGATGGGTGCCCCCACAGATCCTGCAGCATATGCCTCTCCGTTCCCACTCCTGATGGCACCCCTGATATTTGGAGGTCACGTGTGGGTCCTTGGCTACCTGCCTTGTAAGAAATTCAGTCTCAGTTCTGATGGTCATATTCTGGGGAAGTCCCTCTGACTCTGGGAGCTGTGGAGAAAACACTGCCATCTCCTCTCTCCTACACAAGCTGTCTTGTTAGGGAGCCTACAAGTGCCAGCTTACAAGGTCTGGTACAGATAAACTACTTTTTTTTGGTTTTTCGAGACAGGGTCTCTCTGTGTAGCCTTGGCTGTCCTGGACCTGCTTTGTAGACCAGGCTGGCCTCGAACTCACAGCGATCCACCTGCCTCTGCCTCCCAAGTGCTGGGATTATAGGCATGAGCCACCACGCCCGGCTCAGATAAGCTACTTTTTTGTTTTGGTTTAGTTTGGGTTTTTTCCGAGACAGGGTTTCTCTGTGTAGCGTTGGTCATCCTAGACTTGCTTTGTAAATCAGGCTGGCCTCGAACTCACAGCGATCCACCTGCCTCTGCCTCCCAAGTACTGGGATTAAAGCTGAGTCCCACCATGCCTGGCTAAGCTGCTCTTTATTGAGAGCCTGCAGAGCTGTGTGCAAGGCTTGTTTATCCTTCGGGGCCACATGCCTATCCAAGACCAAGCCTCCAGAGAGAACTGGCTCCAAAGAGCAGGAGACATGGTCAGCCTTCTCAGAGACAACCTGGGCGGGCGGGGGTAGGGGGGGTTGTCGTCCCCTCAGGAAAGACTAAGGGCCATCGCTAGAATCAGGAGGCTAGTGCTTTGCTGGTAGTAACCTCATGTCTACCCCATGTGTTCCATCCAGGCGTGGCGGGGCACCCTGGCTCGGTGGCGCTGCAGGCGTCTAAGGGCCATCTATACCATCATGCGCTGGTTCCGGAGGCACAAGGTGCGTGCTCACCTGGTGGAACTGCAGCGGCGGTTCCAGGCTGCACGGCAGCCCCCACTCTATGGCCGTGACCTTGTGTGGCCACCCCCTCCTGCGGTGCTGCAGCCCTTCCAGGACACTTGCCATGTACTCTTCAGCAGGTACCATCCTCAGTCCACCATAGTGCCAGCCAGCGTTCTCTGAACACTTGAGCCTGACTGGGAGACACATCATAACTGCCTAACCATGTACCATGACTGTCCTGGCACTGTCCTGGCCCAGTTCACAAAGCAGGCTGGTTAGTCAAGGCTGGGAAATGGGGACTCCGTAATGGGATGGACCTCGAAGCCTGAATAGGAGATCTCCAGAAGGAGAACACAAAGCAAGTGTCAGAACAGGAGGCCCTGAATGGCTACGGGTTTGGAGGCTGTCTCCTGGGGACAAACACTGGGTACAAAGGGCCAAGGCTAGAGAGGTAGGCAGGGATTGAGACCCAAAGAACAGTCAACATCAGATTAAGAAATGGCTCTTAACGGGAGTGGTGGCACACGCCTTTAATCCCAGCACTCGGGAGGCAGAGGCGGGCGGATCGCTGTGAGTTCGAGGCCAGCCTGGTCTACAAAATGAGTCCAGGACAGCCAAGGCTAACACAGGGAGACCCTGTCTCGAAAAAAAAAAAAAAAAAAGAAAGAAAGAAAGAAAGAAATGGCTCTTTACCAGGCATGGTGGTGCATGTCTTTAAGCCCAGCACTCGGGAGGCAGAGGCAGGCAGATCTCTGTGAGTTCGAGGCCAGCCTGGTCTACAAAGTGAGTCCAGGACAGCCAAGGCTCCACAGAGAAACCCTGTCTTGAAAACAAAACAAACAAAAAACCAAGCAAACAAACAAACAACAACAACAAAAAAGAAACGGTTCTTTAAGGAAAGGGCTGGAGAAAGTATAAACAAGATAGGCAAGCTGGGCACGGTGATGCATGCCTGTAATCCCAGCCCTCGGGAGGCAGAGGCAGGCGGCATCCTCTGATCCCTCTCCTCTTCCAGGTGGCGGGCACGGCAGTTAGTGAAGAACATCCCTCCTTCAGACATGACCCAGATCAAGGCCAAGGTGGCTGCTATGGGGGCCTTGCAAGGATTGCGTCAGGACTGGGGCTGCCAGCGGGCCTGGGCCCAAGACTACCTGTCCTCCGTGAGTATGGGTTGGGTCCAGGGCAATGGGAGTGCTCAGAATTGACACTGTGGTGGGTCTTACCAGCTATTCTGTCCATCCTAGTGCTGCCTGGCCTGTTGAACCTTCTTGGCCCTGCCCTTGGCACATGCTTCAGGTTTTGGGAAAAAAAAATTTTTTTGTTTTTTCTTTTTTGTTCTTTGTTTTGGTTTGGTTTGGTTTACTGTTCCCCTTCTTGGACTCTGCGGAGTGTCCACTGACCACTGAGAGTCCTGTGTTCTCAAGTATAAGTGCCCCTCATGTTCTCAGTTACAATACCCCATCAGGCACAAGCACACACGTGTGTATGCACACACATTCTCACACATGCATATGCCACACATACAGTGTTTCTGCTGCCATGGCTCCCTTTGCCTTCACCTGGCTGCTGTACGTTTGCCATTTCTTCTAGCCTGCCTTCTGTTGCTGAGATAAACACTGTGACCAAAAACAACTTGGGGAGAAAGGGTTAGTTTTGGTTTACAGTGAGTGTATCTTCCAGAGAAGCAAAGGTAGGAACTCTGGGAGGGACTGAAGCAGGTGCCATGGAAGATCGCTGCTTACTAGCTCACCCACTCTGGCTTGCTCAGTTATCATTTTAGGCAGCCCAGGCCCTCCTGCCTAGGGATGACGTCACCCACAGTGGGCAAAGCCCTCCTACATCATTTAGCAACCAAGAAAGTGCCACACAGATATAGCCACAGGCCAATCTGGAGGAGACAATTCCTTAATTGAACTTCCCTCTTGCCCAGCATTTCACGTTGACAAGTGACCACAACTATGACACTATCTCTTGGTCTCCAGGGAAATTCTGTGTGGTTGGGTGATACATGCAACCCATTCTTGCCTTCTGGAGGCTTTTTCTAGAATGACGAATACAACCCAGGCCAGCCAGGGTGATGTGAAGAAGAAAAGAGAGGTAGCTAGCTGGTCCAAACAATGCAGTTCTGTGCCCTTTGCTCTCATAGAAGCCATGTGCTCAGCTGCTTATGTTCAGCGCCTTGCCTGGGGTTCCCCAAGGTGAAGGATAGTTGCGTGGTGTTTTGCTGAGAGTTTTTTTTTTTTTTTTAAATCAGCCAAGCATGATCCCAGACCCCATCCCAAGCACCCTCCATCCATCATCTGTCCGCAGGGCACCAACAACCCCGCAGCAGCCCATCAGTTTGCTGAGCAGCTAAAGGCGCTTCGGGAGAAGGATGGCTTCGGAACCGTGCTTTTTTCTAGCCATGTGCGCAAGGTTGGTACTTAGCCTGGAGGTCCTGGGGCACAAAGATCGGAGGGACTCAGGAGAAAGCTGAGAGAGGCCCCCAGGCCAGGTCTGGTTGCGTCAGGTACTCTAGGAACTCCCACCCTTGGTCAGGCAGTGAGGAAAGAACACAGAGAGGGAGGAGGTTGGGATCGCTGGGCCTGGAGAAGGATGGGTGGTACCAACCTGGGCTCAGGCAGCTCTCCTGTAGGTGAATCGCTTCCGTAAGAGCCGGGACAGGGCCCTTCTGCTAACGGACCGGCATCTCTACAAGCTGGAGCCTGGACGACAGTACCGGGTGATGCGGGCTGTGCCCCTGGATGCGGTGAGACACTGTAAACATTCTACACTGCCTGTAGAGTGTCTGCGAGGGGCCTGGGAGACTTAACTCTCCTCTCCATTGTCTGCCAACGATAGATAAACCAGATCATTCTCAGCCAATGGGTGGCGGTGTTCCTCTGAAACCCCTGTGGTGGCTTTCTCCCTCAAGTACCTGGACACCCACTACCTCAAACCTTCATGTTCCAGCCAAGCCAAATGGCCTCTCTTTATGCCTTTGCTGTGTTAGGGAGTCTCTTGCCTGTATTGGTTTGAGCCCTCACCATAGCTTTCAGCCATGCCCTGTGGGACCCTGTCCCTTCCTTTGCCTGGTTTTATGGCTACTTGGTCCCTTGCATGGTAGCTTTGTCTCCAAGAACTTTCTATCTCTCAGGACAAGGAGCAACCTGGGACAGGGATCAGGCTGTGTTACCTCTGAGTCTCCCACCCCTGGTGGCTCCATTGTTGTAAAAGTCAAAGGACCACTGGTGTCACCCTATGCAATACAGTAGCTACATGCCAGTGTGGCAATAAAAATGTTCCAAAGTAAAATAAAAACTACAGCTCAGCTATGCAGTCACAGTAGTACACTCCGACCAGAATCTAAACATTTCCCTTATGGCACACACTCCTATTTGGGTGACATCATGCCAGTCCTCACCCCCATCAGTGGGGATCAGAGAGGGAAGGGAAGGTTGGCAGGAGGTGGCTGGACACTGGAGCAGACACTCTGCCAAGGGCAGGGCTCCGCAGGTGGCTTGCTGTGAACCTGACCCCAAGCTTGTCTGCTCAGGTGACGGGGCTGAGTGTAACCAGCGGGCGAGACCAGCTGGTGGTGTTACACGCCCAAGGCTATGATGACCTTGTCGTGTGTCTACACCGTTCCCAGCCGCCACTAGACAATCGGATCGGGGAGCTGGTGGGCATGCTGGCCGCACACTGCCAGGGGTGAGTCTGGGGTCATTTGGGGCGATGTGGGCATAGGGAACTCTGCCACCCTGACCCTCTGTTCTTCCTGTTGCAGAGAGGGCCGAACCCTGGAGGTCCATGTCTCTGACTGTATCCCACTGAGCCAGCGTGGTGCCAGGCGCCTCATCTCTGTGGAGCCCAGGCCAGAGCAGCCTGAGCCGGATTTCCGATGCACCCGCAATACCTTCACCCTCCTCTGGCCAAGCCACTGAGCAAGCCCAAGACAGTCTAGCCTGGTCTCCACACAGCTCTAAACACCTGGCCTTGGCCACACTAAACGCCAGGACTTGCCCACCCCTGCCTGGAACATTACACAATAAAGATGCTAGATTTGTACCAGCGTGGCTGCCACTGCCTTGGCCAATGTTACCCAGTATTCTCTGCTAATGCACTGTGGGGCCACATAAACTAAAGGAGGGGGCCTGAAGGCCCAGTCTGAAGTGATTGACAAGACCTCAGATGTCTCCGTGAACACTTCCCTGGGCACCCAAGGCAACAATCAACAATGGTCCCCAGTCTTTCTTTCTTTCTTTTCTTTTCTTTTTTCTTTTTTTCTTTTCTTTTTTTTTTTTTTTTTTTTTTTTTTTTTTTTGGTTTTTTTGAGACAAGGTTTCTCTGTGTAGCCTTGCTGTCAGGAACTCGCTTTGCAGACCGGGCTGGCCTTGAACTCACAGCGATCCACCTGCCTCTGCCTCCCGAGTGCTGGGATTAAAGGCATGCACCACCACCGCTTGTTCCTCAGCAGATCTTCCTTCCCCTCCAGGACTATGGCTCTTGGTGCTCCAGGGTCATCAGAACAGAGCAGCCCTGATGTCTCACAGGGTGTGCTGCTAGTCAGCCATGGTCCAGCCGCTAGCTGTCCATGGTGGGTGCTAGGTAAAGATGTGGCATCTGAAGTGATGGACTCTCCTCTTCTGGGAGAACCATTGAAAAATGGATTCAGCAGCTCAGATCACTAGAAAGCAGAGCTACATCTAGATTTATGGGTCAGCCACCGAGGGAGGCCAGGGTAGACACATTTCCATGTCTCTGGTCTGCTAAGCATTTCTCCAGCATTGTCCATGCCCCTGTCGGCCTTCAGTGCCCCTCAGACCCCCCCTCAGACCCTTTAGCCTCCTTCAGCTTTCAACAGCTTTTCAGAGAGAGCGCTTCTATATTTTTCCTAAAGATTTATTTATGTATACAGTGCTCTGCCTGCATGTACACTTACATGCCAGAAGAGGGCACCAGATCTCATTATAGACGGTTGTGAGCCACCATGTGCTTGCTGGGAATTGAACTCAGGACCTCTGGAAGAGCAGCCTGTGTTCTTAACCTCTGAGCCATCTCTCCAGCCCAGAGCTCTTCTATTTCTTTTTTCAAGACAGGGTTTCTCTGTGTAGCCTTGGCTGTTCAGGACTCACTCTGTAGACCAGGCTGGCCTCAAACTCACAGAGATCCACCTGCCTCTGCCTCCCAAGTGCTGGGATTAAAGGCTTGTGCCACCACCGCCCGGAGAGCTCTTCTATTTTTTTTTAATTTAAATTTTTTATTATTAATTTATTCTTGTTACATCTCAATGGTTATCCCATCCCTTGTGTCCTCCCATTCTTCCCTCCCTCCCCTTTTCCCCTTATTCCCCTCCCCTATGACTGTTCCTGAGGGGGGTTACCTCCCCCTGTATATGCTCATAGGGTATCAAGTCTCTTCTCGGTAACCTGCTGTCCTTCCTCTGAGTGCCACCAGGTCTCCCCCTCCAGGGGACATGGTCAAATGTGAGGCACTAGAGTACGTGAGAAAGTCATATCCCACTCTCCACTCAACTGTGGAGACTGTTCTGCCCATTGGCTAGATCTGGGTAGGGGTTTAAAGTTTACCACCTGTATTGTCCTTGGCTGGTACCTTAGTTTGAGCGGGACCCCTGGGCCCAGCTCTTCTATTTTTGAGATCTCATTCTAGGGTTCATATTGGTGTGAGACTCTATAGCGCAGACCAGCCTCAGACTCCTGACAATATTCGTGCTTCAGCCTCCCCCCACCCCTGCCCCCAGGTGTTGGGATTGCCGGCACGCACCACCATGCCATCAATCCCTCAGCTCCTCAGCCCATAGCCACTCGGACTCTTGGACTCCATAGCTCCATAGACTCCCAGTCTCTCAGACCCACGGCCCCCAGATCTAGAGACCCACACACCTTTGGCCTCTCATACATTTAGCCCCTTAGTCCTATATCCCAAGACTATCTAACCCTCATACCTATAACCCCTCAGCACCCCCACACGCACAGACCCACAGATCCCCTGCCCCTGTGCTGGCTAGTTGTTGTCAGCATGACGCAAGTTGAGTAATATAGGAAAAGGAAATTAACTCCATCAGACTGGCCTTTGGGCATGTCTGTGGGGAATTTCTTAACTATGGACTGATGTGGGAGGGCCCAGCCCACTGTGGGTGGAGCCACGCCCTGAGCCGGGGCCCATGGTGGCATATGCCTGTAATCCTAGCACTCGGGAGGCAGAGGCAGGTGGATCTCTGTGAGTTCAAGGCCAGTCTGGTCTACAGAGTGAGTCAAGGACAGCCAGGCCTACACAGAGAAGCCCTGTCTCAAAAAAAAAAAAAAAAAAAAAACCAAAAACAAAAACAAAAAAAAGGAGAAAGAAAGAAAGCAGGTTGAGCAAGCTGCAGAAAGCAAGCTAGTAAGCATCACCCCTCTGTGGTCTCTACTTTAGTTTCTGCCCCCAGTTTGCTGACTCTAGTTTCCTGCCTTGCCATTCCTGGACTATAACTTGTAAGGTGAACAAACTTTCTTCCCCTGAGTTGCTTTGTGTCATGGTATCTGTCGCCACCATGGAAACCAAGCTATGACAGGCACAACATGAGAAACAGGGTCACAGCATTAGGAAGGCTGAGAACCACTGATGTAGAAAACTCTTGTCAAAGTTCCTCTAGATCTTTGCTTATTTGTTTAGACGTTAACATTTTTATACTTGTCTGTGTGTGTGTGTGTGTGTGTGTGCGCGCGCACATACATACACAAGACCAGCCTGTGTGTGAAAGCCAAAGGACAAGATTATTTCCTTCCGCCTTTTCACAGGTTCTAGGCATTAAACTCAGGTTTTTAGGCTCACATAGCAAATGGCCCTCCCACGAGGCCATGTGCACAAACCACATTTTGTTTATTCCTCATCTCTCAATGGGTATTTGTACTGGCCTCTTTGGACAATGATGCTAGAACATTTGTGTACATGTTTTGTTTTGTTGGTTTTTCGAGACAGGGTTTCTCTATATAGTGCTAGCTGTCCTAGACTCACTTTGTAGACCAGGCTGGACTCGAACTCACAGAGATCTGCTTGCCTCTGCCTCCCAAGTGCTGGGATTGAAGTCATGTACCACCACACCGGGCTGTGTACAAGGTTTTATGTGCAGATATCTTTTCAATTCTCAGCAAGTATTTAGGTTGGAATCTCTGAGTTAAATCGTGATATAAATTCTGAAAAACCACAAGTCGGGCATAGTCCAGCCTGGTCTACAAAATGAGTCCAGGACAGCCAGAGCTACATAAAGAAACCCTGACTCAAAAAAAAAAAAAAAAAAAAAAAAAAAACAGTACAGAACAAGAACCACAAAATGGCTTTCCAGAGTGGCTGCACCATTTTACATTCTTTTGGTTTTTTTTTGAAACAGGGTCTCTCTGTGTTAGTCTTGGTTGTCCTAGACTCCCTTTGTAGACCAGGCTGGCCTCAAACTCACAGCGATCTGTCTGCCTCTGCCTCGTATGTGCTGTTCTTTTTGTTGTTGGTGGTGGTGGTGGTAGTTTTTCAAGACAGGGTTTCTCTGTGTAGCCTTGGCTGTCCTGGAGTCACTCTGTAGACCAGGCTGGCCTCAAACTCACAGAGATCTGCCTGCCTCTCCCTCCCGAGTACTAGGATTAAAGGTGTGCACCACCACGCCTGGTTGTCCTTTTTTTAAACAGATGAATTCTCATTCTGTTGCCCAGGCTGACCTCTAACTCCTGGGCCCAAACAGCAGGAGTAGCTGGACATGGCTCACACCACCATCACCATGACTTTCAATTTCTTTCTTTCCTTTGAGAAGATGTGGGGCTGGGGCATGGTGGGCGCACGCCTTTAATCCCAGCACTCAGGAGGCAGAGGCAGGCGGATTGCTGTGAGTTCGAGGCCAGCCTTGTCTACAAAGTGAGTCCAGGATGGCCAAGGCTACACAGAGAAACCCTGTCTCAAAAAACAAAAAAAAAGAAGAAGAAGAAGCAGAGCAAACCCAGAGCCTGCTCATGCCAGGCAATCACTGTGCTACTAAGATAGACACACAGAATTTTTCTTTTCTTTTTCACAGTCTTACTATACGAGCCTGGCTGTCCTGGAACTAACTCGCTATACAGAGGAAGGCACGTTGAGCCATCACCACGCCCAGCCATGCTGTTTCATTATAACTGAAAAGGCTCACTTTTATATTGTTCTCAGAGTTAAACCACAGTCCTGGTGGATGTTTGGGGAAGGCCACCTTTCTGTATCTGATATACTCGGAAATCAATTCTTCAGTCAATAGTCTGAGTCCTGATTTCCCTCTTGCTCATATTCAAGGAGGAGAGGTGGACTCGGGACAGCACCATTTTTCTCAGGTAAGGTGTGCATATGAAACAACTCAAGGGCCACTGACCACTATCTGGAGATCACCAGAATGTTCTTTATCCAAGCAGAGACCAGCAGGCCCTGCCTTTGCCTGCTGAGAGTTCCTCTGTCTGTTGTTCCATAGTGTGGGAACCGAGAGGTACGCTGTGATCTGACAGCAGGTCCATGGCTACATGGGTGCGTCTATCCTGCAGTAGGCAGGAGGAACCCCCAAGGGGACAAAGCTTTGCCCACACTGGAACTGTCTCTCTCCTTTCCCTCAGATGCTGCAGTGATTTCCTAAAGCTCTGTCATAGCTGCTGGTGACACTCAGTTCCAAGATCAGCTGAAGAGTGGAATGAAACGGGGAACCTTGGTCTGTCCCTCCTAAGTCCATAAGCAATTGTGATGCTTTGAATAAGAATGGCCCCATTAGCCAGGCAACGCTGGCACGCGCCTTCACTCCTGGGCAGAGGCAGCCGGATCTTTGTGAGTTTGAGACTAGCCTGAGATTGGCCCCATAGGCCCCATAGGCCCCATAGGTTTGACTGTGTTGTCATTAGGGAGTGGTACCACTTGGAAGAGATGAGGAGGTGTGTCCTTGTTGGAGTAGGTGTGACCTTGTAGGAGTGTGGCCTTGTTGGGGTGGGTGTGGCTTTGTTGGGGTGGGTGTGGCCTTGTTGGAGTAAGTGTGGGCTTGTTGCAGGGGATGTGGCCTTATTGGAGGAAGTGCATCACTTGGGGTTGGCTCTGGGGTTTCCAGGGCCTATGTGGGTCAAAGGATCTCTCTTTTCCTGCCGCCTTCTGATCTGCTTGTAGACCACTCAACTTCCCCAGCACCATGGCTGTCTGTGCGCTGGCACGCTCCATACCATGACGAGAACGGACTAAACCTCCGCTACTACATGCAAGCCTCAGTTAAATGCTTTCTTTTATAGGAGTTGCCACGGTCGTGGTGTCTCTTCGCAGCAATAGAACAGTGAGTAGGAGGCACTCGGAGCCAGAAGCCCCCCCTCCCCGCCCCCCAACTCATACCGTGTACCATCATAGCTCCCAGCAGTGTGCTTGCAGGCTTTGATGGGTGAGAAGATTGAATAAACAACATGGAGAGTGACTCCTAAAGAGGTGGTTCAGGCGAGGATAGTCAAAACAGCATGCACAGTAGAACCCAAGGGTGGCAAGAGAGCCACCTGGGAAACAGGAGGAAAACATGGAGCTCTGAGAGCTTACACTTATTTTATTTTATTTTTTTACACCCATCTTATTTTGGCAAGTGTTTTCCTGTTTCCCTATAGTGAATGTTACAAATCTATGTGTGCTCCTGGGGTGTCAGTGCACCACACACAGGCTACAAGTTCTCCGTGACGTCAGGGGCCTATGGGTAGCTCTCTAGCCAAGCCCACTGCAAGCGCCGATGTTTCAGGAGACTGCCAGCACTCCACTGGGGAGAGCCTGCAGTTCCTGTCTGCCACCAAGCCACCTAGGACTCTCAGGAGAAGCATCAACCACCAGAGCTCACCAGCTACAGTCATTGCTTTCACCCAGTCTCTCCACTGGCGGCCGATGGCACGTGGCTGTCTACTGTCCATTGGCGGATGGCAATTTCTCAGGTTGGGCATGTGGAGTTTGACCCTCCTGTGCCGAGCGTGCAGGTAGGACCAGCCTCATCTGTGGTCTGGGAGGCAGGGATAAAGAAGACTTCTGTGGACATTTCCACCCTCAGCTCCTGTTAGAGATGTCCACAGGTACCCAGGGCCACAGGGCAGAGGCAGAGAGGAGCCTGAGACTTAAGGCGTACAGAGCAACCGAGCAATGCCACCATGGTGTGCTCTTGCTCTCACTTTATCTTGGGGGAGGAAAAGGTCAGAATATTCCAGAAGCAACTTTAGACGAGCAGAACCATCTGTTCCGGTTTAAACCCTCACTAAGAATAGTCCTGCAGATGGAGATAGCACAAATTGCAAGGTCCCTGTGGCAGTGCTGGGGATTATTGGTTCTGTAACTCCGTTTCCCATGTGCCACCTGTTAGTCTGTCCTCCTTATCGGGGACGAAAGTAGGTCACCAAAAAAAGTCATACACTTTGCAAGTGACCAAAACACAGCCTTGCAGATCTTCTCCCACTGGGATCCAGCCTGCGTGTCCTTCCCCCGAAGCAGGATCAGCCTTACTCTACCTCCACCACCCCAAGCCAAGCACAGGCCGACACATTGGGGGTGGCGCTGTAGGTCAAGCTAGGGGTAGAGGTGACATCACAGGACCACCAGCAGCCCCGGGGTATGAATGCCTCATTACTCTTAAAAAGCTGGTGAGAAGCAGCTTGCGTGGCTGAGGCAGGAATGAGTACAGAGCAAGAGGGTGAGTTCCAGAGAGTTCTGGACGTTTGGGAGTAAATGATACACCTATTATTTGGTCTTCATTGTCAAATTGGCTAGATTGAGAGATGTCTAGGAATGGTGACGTGCACCTCTGGGTGTCTTGGCGGGGGTGGAGGTGGGGCATTTCCAGAAAGGATTAATACGTAGCAGGTGAGGAGGGACCCACCTCGAATGTGGGTGGAGCCATCCAAAGGGCTGGAGGCCCAGAAGGAGAAAAAGGTGGAGGAAGAAGCAGCCGGCGGAGAATGTGAGTGCGTCTGTCACTGTTGCCATCATTGGAGGACACCAGCCAACAGCATCTTCAGGTTTGCCACATGGACCTCAAACCAGTCAATTCTCCAGGGAGATTTCAGGCCTCCAGTGTCGGGGCAGAACTGCAGAGGCGGTCAGCTTCGTGCCCTGAGAAGCTGCTGAACTCTCTGCCTCTTCAGCACAAAGACGGCCATCACTGAAGGTGTGCTGTGTCAGAAACATAGACGGACATGTCTCTGTCTGTGTTTCCACAACATCAACGTTTATTGGATAACGATAAATTCACAAGCCAACTTGGTCTCATTGGCTTCATGGTTGCTTCATAGTCCCGATTCCCTTGGATAGCAGGCCAAAGCAAACACAGCTTCTTTTATTCTAATCTTAGCTACCAATGTTAACTTTCAGATTCCATGTTGTATATCACATGGTAAATATATCTACGTGTGTGTGTGTGTGTGTGTGTGTGTGTGTGTGTGTGTAGGCTACAGAAGGGCTACAAGAACTCCAGGCCACAGCAGAGCTCAAGGAAGTCAAAGGGGCCTTATTAAGATTCAGAAGCAGGGCTGGAGAGATGGCTCAGAGGTTAAAAGCACTGCCTGCTCTTCCAAAGGCACTGAGTTCAAGTCCCATCAACCACATGGTGGCTCACAACCATCTATAATGAGATCTAGTACCCTCTTCTCACCTGCTGGCACACATGCAGTCAAAATACTGTATAAATGATAAATAAATAAATAAATATTTTTAAAAAAAGAAAAGAGACTCTTTGCACGCCTTTAATCCCAGCACTTGGGAGGCAGAGGCAGGTGGATCACTGTGAGTTAGAGGCCAGCCTGGTCTACAAAGCAAGTCTAGGGCAGCTAAGTCTATACAGAGAAACCCTATCTCGAAAAACCAAAATAAATAAGTAAATTATATTTCTATAGGAATACACAAATCTCCTAGCACTCGGGAGGCAGAGGCAGGCGGATCGCTGTGAGTTCGAAGCCAGCCTGGTCTACAAAGTGAGTCTAGGACGGCCAAGGCTACACAGAGAAACCCTGTCTCAAAAAACCAAAAAAAAAAAAAAAAAAAAAAAAAAAAAAGAAATACACAAATCAAGAGCATTTAAGATTTGTGAGAGTCAAAGAATTCAGTAACTCTAAATATGATGTTTTGGAACATTTCAGGAAAACTAAGGAATATCACAGTGCTGGCTGCTTGTTTCTGGCCATCTGACAGCTGAACATGAGGATGACAAGTGTCATGAGTTTTCTGTCCTATGGACTGAGAATATGTTTGTGCATACATACACATGAATGAAGCACACATCCTTCGCTTTCCTATTCCTTATCATGTAACATAACACTGACTGAATTAATATCAGTACTAAAATGTTAAAGCTATATTATCATATTTATTACATTATGGGATGTCTGGAAAGAGTAAGTACTCCCAAAGGGACTTTGTCATCTCTTTGGGAGAACGAATTAATGAGGTTTTGGTGGCACACAGGATAGCTGTATTACACTAGGCAGAATTATGATCTTTTTACAGTTTTTATTTGGAGACAAAGCACAGGTAAAGGGGTCTGATGGTGTGTCGAACAGACAAAGAGGGGAACAGGTGGGGGTTTCCATTACCGAATTGATGAGACGTGGGGAAGCATACATCTGGGTATGTCTGTGATGTGTGCAGCAGTGACTGGGGCAGAAAGATTCCCTGAGTGAGAGCGTAGCACCCTGTGATGGGCTGGGGGCCCAAATGGGGGAACACTGGGAGAAGGGGCACCCTGGGCTAAAGCTCCTTCTTCCTGGGTGACTGCAGCTACCACCACACCCCAGCGTCTTCATCGTGCCTGGCTGGACTCCATGCACCTACAGCTCCTCAGGGCACTTCCAGGCCTTCCGCAATGGGCTGGGACTGTTGAGGCTTTTTGTTTTTTTTGGTTTTTGTTTTGTTTTTGGTTTTGGTTTTTTGTTTGTTTTTCAAGACAGGGTTTCTCTGTGTTACAGCCTCGTCTGTCCATGACTCACTCTGTAGACCAGACTCTCTTCTCTTTTGGATGCCTTTTCTTTTCTTTTCTTTTCTTTTCTTTTCTTTTCTTTTCTTTTCTTTTCTGAGACGGTATCTGACTGTACACCCCTGTCTGGAACTCACTATGTTCACTTTGTGGACCAGGCTGGCCTTGAACTCACAAAGATCCACTCTGCCTACCGAGTGCTGGGATCAAAGGCGTGATAGGCTTCTTTTGGATTTTTGGATCTGTTTTGCTTTGGGTTTGTTTGGGTTTTTTTGTTTTTGTTTTTTGAGACAGGGTTTCTCTGTGTAGCCCTGGCTGTCCTGGACCTCACTCCGTAGACCAGGCTGGCCTCAAACCCAGAGATCCGCCTGCCTCTGCCTCCCAAGGGCTGGTATTAAAGGTACGCGCCGCCACCACCGTCCGGCTTCCTTTGCACTTTTGAGACAGGGTCTTATGTAGTCTGAGTGGCGTTGATCTTACTATACAGCTGAGCGTGATCTGAAATTCCTGACCCTTCTGTTTCCATTTCACATGAGCTGGGATTACCAGCACGGGCTACAACCCTTGGCTCATCCATCCATCCATCCATCCATTCATCCATCCATCCTTTCTGTCTTTCTCTTTCTCCCCCACCCCCTTTATTTCTTTGGTCAGGTATTCCTATGTTGGTAGACGATTTCATGGGCTCCAGTGACCACCTTGCTCCAGCCCCTTGCGTAGCTGTGTTTACCAGCGTGCACTACTCTACTGTAAAGCTATCGACTAGATTTCAGGCAGAAACCTCTCCCGAGGTTAGGGAACTGATTATATATTAGTGGGACTAGAGGACTCGGGAGCTGGCCGTCTCCTTCATAATCAGCAACTTGTAAAATCAATGCCTGCAATCGCAAGCCTCTAATTACGAGCCGGAAGAATGGGACGTGAGTCACAGCTCTGGCCCTGTCAGGCTGAGCTGCTCTGGAGATCACTAACTGATAACTACCTAGGTCATCTCCAGGACCCTAACCCTCATTATCTGCAGGAAGCTTTTCTGAAAAAAAAAAAAAAAAAACAAAGACAAAAACAAAAAACAAAACAAAGACAAGCACCACTGTGCTGTCCTGCAAAGGTCAAGCTGAACAGGCTTGTTTGCTGAGGAACAGGACAAAGTCCCTCAGGGAAGGAGTGTGTTGCAGAGGCTTGAGAAACAGTGTAAAGCCTGAAATGTAGATGTGGCAACGGCTCCTTAGCTGTCGCTCACTCTGCCCCCTCCAGGGTGAGCTCACTTCCGTCCTGTCAACACTTGCCTATCTTCTACTCTCCACCCAGGTGGCTCATGGGAATTCCTTCCACCACAGACCACAAGGACCCTAAAGCGAGGGACATTCACTGTGAAGATCCAGTGTCACCAGGACTCCCCAGCCAGGGCGGTGACTAAGCCCATTGTCAACAAGGAAAGCCACACACCCAGAGTCTGTGTCACACAAACCGAGGCCATCCAAGTGAGGCAAGGCTTGCTCCAGCAAGGGGCAGCCACCCCCCCCAGACACCCAGGAAAGCCATTGACTAGGAGCCAGGCATCAATTACAGGTGAGTGACTGTGGCTTTCTGTGCTTAAACCCTATTTTTAAAATGGGGACAAACACTAGGGCAACAACCAGATAATTACCGAGTTCTAGCCATTTGGGTTTGTTACAGAAATCATTCCTGGGCTTTCTGGAACAGCTGGCATGCTGTCTCAAAAAAACAACAACAAAGAGCCCCACAAACAAGTCAGGCCATCCCAGCAAAGGCAGGCAGATCTCTGAGATCAGCCTGGTTTACAGAGGAAGTTTCAGACAGCCAGGGCCACACAAAGAAACCCTGTCTCAAAAAACAAAACAAAATAAAAATCCACACTCACACACACACAAAAAAAAAAAAACAAAAAAGCACTAAGACAAACTGTGACTCTGCAAAGATAAGTTACTAACTCGGTGTACCTGCAGTTTGAATTGTACATTTGTCTGCTAGGAGTCCGGGTAGCATGAGTCAGGCCCCCAAAGTCTGACCAGCTCTGCAGCACGATGGGTGTGGCTCTAGGAAAGACGAAGGTCAGACCACAATCTGGGAAGGAGACCAGGATGTCAGATAAGGGACCTTCCTGAATGGGGTCATGTGGCTCCTCAGAGGCTCAATTGACATTTTACAGACCAGGAAAAAAATGCCAGCAGTCACTTTTATATTACCTCATCTTAGAATCACCGTCTGAAGGCAGGGCGGTGATGGGTTCAGGTGGGAGTGAAGGGAGATTAGAGTGAAATTTGGAACAGGGAAGTGTGTTAGAGTTCAGAGGAAAGGATTACAGACTTAAGACAATTCTGGAAGAGCCTTTTTCCTACAGGGCCACAAATTTTATGATTAATAATAAGAAATAAGATAATAAGACAACAGATGTCAGATCATATAAGGTTTATTAAATGAGCATGGGGAGAGAAGGAGAGGGGGAAGGGGTACCCCCAGAGAAAGAGAGGGAAAGGGATAGAGACAGAGACAGAGGAAGAGACCCAAAACTCAGAACCACATAATCTGTGTGTGGTAACTTAAAAACTGAGCTATATTGTTGGGCATGGTGGCATGCGCCTTTAATCCCAGCACTGTAAGTTCGAGGCCAGCCTGGTCTACAAAGTGAGTCCAGGACAGCCAAGGCTAACACAGAGAGACCCTGTCTCAAAAAACAAAACAAAAACAAACAAATAAACAACAACAACAACAAAAACTGAGCTACATCCCCAGTACCAGATAGTTTTATTTAATTTATTTATTTATTTACTTTGGTTTTTCGAGACAGCGTTTCTCTGTGTTAGCCTTGGCTGTCCTGGGCTCATTTTGTAGACCAGGCTGGCCTCGAACTCACAGAGATCCACCTGCCTCTGCCTCTCGAGTGCTGGAATTAAAGGTGTGCACCACCACATCTGGTTTTTATTTTTTTCCTTAACAGACTTATTTATATTATTTATTTGTGTGTGTGTGTGTGTGTGTGTGCGCGCGCGCGCGCGCGCGCGCGCGCATGCACAGTCACACAAGCGTGTGTAAGTTTATGCAAGCCATGTGAGTGCAGATGCCCACAGAGGCCAGATGGTGTCCAATCTCCTCGAACTGTAGTTACAGGCAATTGTGGGCTACTTGATATGGGTGCTGAGACTCTGGGTCCTCTGCAAGAACACTAAATGCTCTTAGTCACTGAGATATCTCTCTAGCCCACTTCTTTCTTTCTTTCTTTCTTTCTTTCTTTCCTTTCTTCCTTCTTTCTTTCTTTCCCAAGACAGTGTTCTTTGTGTAGCCTTGACTGTCCTAGAACTTGCCCTGTAGACCAGGCTGGCCTCGAACTCACAGAGATCCACCTGCCTCTGCCTCCCAAGTACTGGGATTAAAGGCGTGTGCCACCACGCCTGGCTAACTAACCTGTTTTTTCATGTATACATATACACTGATTCACTGACGTGGACTCAGGTGAGGGCTATTCTTGGTTGTCAACTTGAACACCCAGAATTAACTAAAACCCGAGGAGCTGGCACACCTGTGAGGAATTTTTTTTTTTCCGTAATTAAATCATTTGAAGAGGGGAGACCCACTTCTAATCTGAATCTTTGATTTGGAAAGATCCACCATTCTGGGTCAACCTTTTGCTGGCAGCCTACATACGGGACATGGAAGAAGGGAGTTTTCTTTTTTTTTTTTTTTTTTTTTTGCCTCTTGCTCTCACTCTTGGTAGCAAGCCCATCCCTTCACTGGCATTAGAGCCTACTTCTTCAGGATTCCAGTACATGCTGAAGATGAGCCGAGACAGCCAGCCTCATGGACCTTCCATTCACAGACAGCCATTGTTGGATTAGTTGTACCAATGGCGAAGTCATCCTAATTGTGTGTGTGTGTGTGTAAAGACAGACAGAGAGAGAGAGAGAGAGAGAGAGAGAGAGAGAGAGAGAGAGAGAGAGAGAGAGAGAGAGAGAGAGAGAGAGAGAGAGAGTGATTCATTTTATAAGTTCTGTGGCTCTAGGAAACCGTGACTAATACACATATCTCTTCAGGCATTGCTATACATACCTGTAAATCCCAGTACTCAAAAGTCTAAGGCAGGAGGATTACTTAAGAGTTCCAGGCCAAAGCCGGGCGTGGTGGCGCACGCCTTTAATCCCAGCACTCGGGAGGCAGAGGCAGGCGGATCACTGTGAGTTCGAGGCCAGCCTGGTCTACAAAGTGAGTCCAGGATGGCCAAGGCTACACAGAGAAACCCTGTCTCGAAAAACCAAAAAAAAAAAAAAAAAAGAGTTCCAGGCCAGCTTGGGTTATAGTGTGAGACAATATATCTCGAGATATCAAGCTAAACAAGACACAGCAATAGAAACAACCATACTCCAATGGCTTGACTTATCAACTACTTTTTTTTAATAAAAAGATTTTATTTATTTATTATTTATACAGTATTCTGCCCCCATGTGTGCCTGCATGCCAGAAGAGGGCGTCAGATCTCGTTATAGATGGTTGTGAACCATCATGTAGTCGCTGGGAATTGAACTCAGGACCTTTGGAAGAACAGACAATGCTCTTAACCTCTGAGTCATCTCTCCACCCCTCTACCAACTACTTTTTAGCAGTTCAGTCAAGTAGACGCTCTCTACCGGAACTTCATAAATACATAAAGGTGTTGGTCGCCCCGTTAATGAAGCCCATTATTCAGATACAGATGTCAGAGTTGTGGTGTGTAATGGTGGGTGGTATTTCATCATATGATTACGTCATTTGTCTCCTGCTGATGACCCTTGGCCATCTCCAAGTCTGGAGCTCTGGCTAATGCAGCTTCTCCCGTGTGTGCTTCTATTGAGTAGACCGGTAAAGACGAAGGTGTGTGGATACCGCTCAGCTAAAACGTCTGACGCATCTGGGTGAGGAGATGTGTGCCTAGCACCTCAGCACACTTGAGGATCAGGAGTTCGATGTCCTCTTTGGCTACGCGATGAGTGTGAGGGTCAGCCTGGATTCTGTGAGACCTTGAATCACAAAATAAACATACCGGGGGCTCAACAGTAAAGGACACTGACTGCTCTTCCACAGGTTTAACTCCAAGCGCCCACCCTCGGCGGCTCACAACTCCGATTGTAGGGGATTCAACATTCTCTTTTGACCTCACTGGGCACCAAGCACACAAGTGGTGCACAGACAGACAGACAGACAGACAAAGCACCCATGGCCATGAAATAAAATAAAAAACAGGCCAGTGAGATGGCTCAGTGGGTAAAGACACTTACCACCAAGCCTGAACACTTGACTTCAGTCCCAGGACCCATGTGCTGGGAAGAGGGAATTCACTGCCACCGGTTGTCCTCTGACCTGCATGAGAGCACTATGGCACATATGTGTGCCGTTGAGCTCTTGCACACATGCACAGAGAAGACAAACAAGTGGAAAATTTTTAAACAAATTGGACACAAAGTTTAAATATATTCTGATGCCCTAAAAGTAATCTACTTTCCTTTTAAGTAAGAAAAAAAATTAAATTAACTATTCTGCCAAACTCCTTGTAAAGCAATGGTGTCGCTCCATGTCCCCTCCCGGGATAGAGCTGATATCACTCCTTGTATTGTCAGTATTCCTCCCCGTGCCTTTGTTGGTTTGTTTTTTTTTTTGTTTTTGTTTTTTGTGGCTTTTTTGTTTTTTTGCTTTTTTTTTCTTTTGTGGTGTTTGGGATTGAAGCCAAGGCCTCATGTATCCTGAACAAGTCCTAAGCTACACTGCAGGACCTGACAGTTTCTTCATCTGGTAACTGTATAGCCGTGCGGAAGTGTTTAATAGTCTCTCCTCGTTGCTAAGGACATTGAACGGCATTTCACACACACCTTGGCCATCCAAGGGCTTTCTGATGGTTTATTTAGCCGATTTTCAGAACCTCTGAAGCTGAACGGTGTTCACTGAGCCCTGGTTATTCTTTCACACAGTACTTGTGCGCCACAGTCCTCAGTGACTGTGTGTCTTCAACACCTTCCACAGTGCCTGTAGCCTGGAAGGCATCGAGGGCACAGGCTGTGTCAACCCTAGGCAGTCTCAGAGGTGATCACAGCCAGGAATGTAGGTGCCTTTGTTATTCCGAGATTACCCAGATCGCGAGACATCCCTCCCCGCCAAAAAAGACCACCAGGACTCAATACCGATGCAACAAACACAGGATCCTGTATTACGGGCTCAGAGCTTCGGATCACAATCCTTCTTGACGCAGCAGAATAGGAGAGTGATACTGGAGCTTCAGGGGTGATGGGTTTATAAGGAAAAACTGTAATCAGGGGTGGGGGGTCACAGGGAAGGAAAAAATCATAAGCGGGGGTCGTGAGTCTCAGGAATGTAGACTTTCAGGCAGGCTGGGTGGAGACTGGATCTCCGAGATCACTGAGTGTTAATTGTATTTCATTGTTCCTGTGCAGTTTCTGGGGATTGCTGGCAGGTGTCACCCCCACGACGCAGAGAGAAGGGCACCTAGAGGACACGTTCTTATACAGACCGTCATTAATTGCAGAATATAAATTACATATAGGATATGGCATTAGTTTTCCCCCTACACAAGAGGTTCCTTGGAGACTCCTTGGAAACTCTCCATTCACGAAGCCTTTTGGGGATAACTTAGTGTTCTTTCGAGCTAATCGGTATTTTGATTTTATGATTGTTAGTGCTGAGAGCATCAATTCCTACCACGGCAGAAGTATGCTTAGGGCCATTTCAGAAATTGCTGGAAATTCTATCTTAATCCCAACCCCAAATTCTTTTTTTTGTGACACTCAAGTCAGCAACCCAAACTACAATTTTCAAAAATCGAACATTTTAACACAATTATGTTCCAGACACCAATTTGATGTATGCTGAGCGACGGTGGTAGGAAAAGTGTTGGGCCTTTGTTTTCTGTGGTTAAATCATTTTCTGTCTATGAGGAAGAAACTTTGGGCCATAAAAAACCTTGCAGCTGTCAGATCTGAGGAAGGTATTCCGTTCTTGTCTGTGTTCTGGGTTACTCAGGTGCACCGATGTGAGAGAGAGAGACACTGCAGGATGAGTTTAGGCTTCTCAGTGGCAGGATGGATGGATCACCCTAGAAGAACTGAGCACCTAGGAGCTTTTCAGAAGCTCTTTATTATCACACAAAAGGCACATTGAGCAAGTAGGTTTCCGCATACTGAAACCTCTTATCTGATCTAGGGGTTGTCTGAAGGTTCCTTCAGCTTTCTGCCACAGGAGACTTCCTGGTTTGCTAGGCCCTAAATTATGCAAAGGCTCTGTGAATCCTTCACAAGAGCACCCCCATAAATCTCAGATAACAGTGACTGTCTATTCACAAAAGGCTACTTCAAAGCCTAGGTGTCATCACTCTGGAAGGAATTCATGCCAGATCCACTGGTTCTGCTAAAACTCCGCTATACTCTCTGCTGGCATTTCATGGTCTGAGGGCGTGCACAGCATAGAGGGTTCCTGTTGTGTGTTTAGAACCGAGGCTTCAGTGAAGCCCTGCATAAGGTTATTGTGTGATTCAAATGCTGATTTCTGTACCCCTCATATCTGGCTTCAAGCCTTGTTATGAGAACCTCCTGTCTCAACATTGTATAAACTCTACTCCCCAACTGTCCCCTCGTATGTCAATAAAGCCGCTTGTAGAGAATTGCTGATCAGGAGAGAGAATAGGCCTAGACTTCCTGCTAGCCAGGGGAAGAGGAGTTAGAAGAGAAAATAGGGGATTCAGGAGAGGATTCCCGCAGCAGGCAGAGGTGCAGGAGAGATGAAGAAGATTCAGCTGGGCAAAGAAAGAAATAAAAAAAAGCAAGTAGCACAAGGATTTTGGCAAAGATGCAGTCAGAAAAATATAGAAGGTTAAGAACAGACTGAAACGTCTCAAGATTGTGCCGTAAACCTTTATAACCCAATATAAAAGAGTCTCAGTTATTTGTGTGACAGCTGGGTTCAGAGAAACAAACACAGTTTTGTAAAACTGACACTAACAGATTTTGATGTTTTTGTTGCTGCATATACTCAGAAATCTTTTATTGGTGTGATGTTTTAAAAACAAAATCCAAACTGTTCGATTTACTAATGAAGACTCAGAAGCCAGATGCTGGGGTGAAAGCCTGCTAGCTCAGAGAGGCAGAGAAAGCACCCAGCTGACCTTCCAATTCAGCTGATGTCACAGAAGGAAAAAGCCCTTCCTCCTCCATGCAGTCTTAAATACCCTTCAACTCCATGCCCCTCCTTTCTACTTCCTGCATATCTCTCTATCCATCCTCTGGACTTGCTCTCATTATCTATGATTTTTCCCCCATGTTCACTTCCTGTCAATCTGGTTGCTTGCTCCGCCTCTTGACCTGGGGTTAATTTTATTTACTCCTGTTTACAGAAAGCTCTTGGATTAATGTGGGGAGCCAAGACCATAGCTGGCAAACATCTTGGACCTTGGCGTAATACATGGAGTGGACCTGGAGCAGGCTGCCTTTGACCTCTTTCCCTCCTTGCTTCAGGGTACATTCCAGAAGGCTGCCTTGTAACCTCTTCCCCTCCCTCAAGGTACTCTCCAGCTGTTCTCAGTATTCCCGGAATTACAGAGGCCTTCAGAGGATGAGCAAAACAAAGTCTATAGATAACACCTGTGGTTCTAGATCCCTAACAATTCCACCCAGCCCCAGAACCACAGGGGTCCTCGCCCTGCCAAACTTCCTGACTTCCTGATATCTTGCAAAAACCGCCCACCCGGATCACCCCACTCAGCCTTCTGCTTCAATGATACATAATTGCCTGTGAGAAAATAAAATTTGTCAGCTTGATCAGACTCCTTGACTTGCTGTCGGTTCTTCTCATCTCTTGTCCCCCATTCTCTCCCTAGGGGTCCAAGGGTCCCAGTTGATTGTCCGGCGGGTTCGGACCGATTAAAGGTGTGGAAAGGGCTGAGCCACACCACAAGCACTTGTTTACAGTGAACAGAAATCTAGGATCAATGACTGAGCCACACCATAATTAGACACAGGTTTTTACAGTTCACAGTCTCGGGGTTCACAATGCGATCAAATATCTTGAAACACTGGTGACAACTTTTACATATTGAAAAGCCAGGTATGGTGGTCCATCACTTTGATGCCAGTATTTGTCAGGAAAAGACAGGTAGATCTCTTTGAGTTCCGTGCCAGCTTGGTCTACATAGTGGGACCCTGTCTCAAAAAACAAACAAACAAACAAGGAACAAAGCAACTCTCTTCCTTTGGAGTGCCAACTCACAATCTAGGAGACAGTACCTTGGGGCTGGAGAGATGCTCAGAGGTCAAGAACACTGGCTGTTCTTGCAGACGGCCCAGGTTTAGTTTCCAACACCCACATGGTGGCTCACAAGCATCCATTACTCCAGATCTAAGAGATCCGATGTCTTCTTCTGCCCTTGTTATAGAGTTCAAGATGACTGGGA
Source organism: Acomys russatus (assembly GCF_903995435.1). Lineage (NCBI taxonomy): Eukaryota > Metazoa > Chordata > Mammalia > Rodentia > Muridae > Acomys > Acomys russatus. The sequence goes on along the minus strand of NC_067158.1, from coordinate 12,629,711 downwards.
AAGGCTACCAGACTCAATTCAGATTATAATTATTGGAGTTTGTTAGAACAGCTAGCAGGGCCGGGCGTGGTGGCACACGCCTTTAATCCCAGCACTCGGGAAGCAGAGGCAGGTGGATCGCTGTGAGTTCGAGGCCAGCCTGGTCTACAAAGCGAGTCCAGGACAGCCAAGGCTACACAGAGAAACACTGTCTTGAAAAACCATTAAAAAAGCCGGGCGTGGTGGCGCACGCCTTTAATCCCAGCACTCGGGAGGCAGAGGCAGGTGGATCGCTGTGAGTTCGAGGCCAGCCTGGTCTACAAAGTGAGTCCAGGATGACCAAGGCTACACAGAGAAACCCTCTGTCTCGAAAAAACAAAAAAAAAAAAAAAAAAAAAAAAAGAAAAAAAAAGAAAAAAGAAAAACCATTAAAAAAAAAAAAAAAAAAAAGAAAGAAAGAAAAGAAACCAGAGAGACAAAAGGTTATTTGGTATCAAGATGGATACCTAGAACAAAATGGAGTTTCTGTAAGCCATCACACGCTCAGTGGGCACTTAGCATGCATGCTGTGCACCAACACACAAACAGGCAAAACATCCCTCCTGAAATAAATAAGTACACATTTTAAAGAAGCAGAGAGCTGTGTCTTGGAGAACCCTCTCTGCCTCCAATGACGCCAACAAGTGCTCTGTGGTCTGTGGGGAAATGTCTCTGTCCTCTCTCTTCTGATGACAGCCTTCTATGCTTCTGGGGTTAAAAATGACCATTGTAGCCAGGCAGTGGTGGTGCATGCCTTTAATCCCAGCACTCTGGAGGCAGAGGCAGGTGGATCGCTGTGAATTTGAGGCCAGCCTGGTCTACAATGCGAGTCCAGGACAGCCAAGGCTACACAGAGAAACCCTGTTGCCAAAAAAAACAAAAAACAAAAACAAAAACAAAGAAAGACCATCCTTTCCTGAAAGATGTGAGGTGGGACTTTTTGAGGAGAAAACACAGGATTTTTCTTTTTTAGGTCTGGGGGTTGAATCCAGGTCCTTGCACATGTTAGGACAGCTCTCTACTGCTTAACTACATCCCCATCCCTGTTTGTACTTTTTATTTTGAGACAAGAGTCTCACTGTTACCCAATCTGGCCTTGAAGTAGCAGTAGGTAGCCCAAGATGGACTTGAACTTCTGATCTTTCTTCCTTGTGCCTGAAAGCTGGGCTTAACGCCTGTACCATCTCACCAGTCTGAGTGGTAATTTTTTTTCTTTCTTGTTTTTTGAGACAGGGTTTCTCTGTGTAGCCTTGGCTGTCCTGGACTCGATTTGTAGACCAGGCTGGCCTCGAACTCACATCGATCCACCTGACTCTGCCTCCCGAGTGCTGGGATTTAAGATGTGTGCCACTGCCCCCAGTTCTGAGCAGTATTTTTCTTTCTCTTTCTTTCTTTCTTTCTTCCTCTTCTTCTCTTCCTCCTCCTTCCTCCTCCTCCTCAAGATTTATTTATTTATTATGTATACAGTATTCTGCCTGCATGTACACCTGCATCCCAGAAGAGGGCACCAGATCTCACCATAGATCATTGTGAGCCACTGTGTGGTTGCTGGGAACTGAACTCAGGACCTTTGGAAGAATAGCCAATGCTCTTAACCTCTGAGCCATCTTGCCAGGCCCTGAACAGTACTTTTCAAAGCACGAAATAAGACACTTGATAGTGGTGATGTGGAGACGCTGCTTGTCTTTGAAATCCAAATGTCCAGGATCTAAGAGAGAGCTCCCTAACAGAAGCAAAGGTCAGCCAGGAAGGAACCGAAATGCTTTCTGGCAGACATATTAGGAAAAAAGAGAAGCTGATGAGCTAGATTTTAGTCATATTTTATTTGCCATAACTTATCCAAAACATTAGCAGTTCAGTGTACAGCCAATATAAAAATGATTACCATATTTTATTTTTACAAACAGATATTCTAGCTGGGCACAGTGGTGCACACCTTTAATCCCAGCACTCGGGAGGCAGAGGCAGGGGGATCGCTGTGAGTTTGAGGCCAGCCTGGTCTACACAGCGAATTCAGGACAGCCAAGGCTACACAGAGAAACCCTGTCTCAAAAAAAAAACAAACAAACAAACAATAATAACAACAACAAAACTAGATCTACCTAGCCAGGTGATGGCAGTGCACCTGCCTTTAACTCCAGCACTTGGGAAGCAGAGGCAAGGCCAGCTGGGTTTATAGAGTGAGTTCCAGGATGGACAGGACGACACAGAGAAACCCTGTCTTTAAAAAAACCAAACACCGGGCTTGAGAGATGGCTCAGCCATTAAAGGCTAGGCTCACAACCAAAAAACCAAACACCAAAACCCAAAATAAAACAAAAAAGCATTACTTTTATGTGTATGAGTGTTTTGCCCGTATATATGTGCACCACGTGTTTACAGTTGCCAGAGGAGGCCAGAAAAGGATGTTGGATCTGCTGGAACTGGAATTATACAAGGTTGTGAACTGTCATGTGGGTTCTGAGACCCAAACCTACGTCCTCTGCAAAAGCAGCCAGTGTTCTTTTTCTTTTTCTTTTCTTTTCTTTCTTTCTTTTTTCTTTTCTTTTTTTGTTTTTTTTTGGGGGGGGTTTATTTGTTTGTTTGTTTGGTTGGTTGGTTTTTGGTTTTTTGAGACAGGGTTTCTCTGTGTAACCTTGGCTGTCCTGGACTGCCTTGTAGACCAGGCCGGTCTCGAACACCCTGCCTCTGACTCCCGAGTGCTGGGATTAAAGGTGTGTGCCACCATGCCTGGCAGCCAATGTTCTTAATCGCTGAACCATCCTACTGGCACCTCCCCTTCCTCCCATTTTTCTTTTTTAAAATACTAAGTCTTTTACACAAAATGTGTTTACACCAACCGTACATCCCAGTCTGCATTCATTGCCCTTCAAGTGTCAGGGCGTTTGTGGCTGTCATGTGGACAGCGCAGCTCCAGAGCTCCGAGGGTCTGCTGGTGCTCAGCAGAGACTTCAGGTATGTGGGAACCAATGGATGCCCACTTCTGACTATGAAGATAGGTCCAGCCCTGTGCCACTAAGATGGGGTGGCCACAAGGGGGCGGGAGAGCACAGGTGGACCTATTTCTTGTGCCATCCTTGCATGGTGTGCCATCTATCATAGATCTCTTCCCCTTTCCCTAATTCAGCCCTCCCCTTGTTGGGGGAGGGGAGAGGGGACAGTAGCTGGGAAAGAATAGGTTGAGGTCTCTGACCTCTCAGGAAGACACAAGGCCCTTGACTCACAAGCCCTAGGCCTGGTCTTCACTGAGCCAGATGGGACAGCTGGGACTACAGGAAGCCCACAGCAGCACCCCACGCTCACCCCAAGCTCCCTTCCCGGGGCACTCTTGGGTGTGCTGAGGCCACACAGACCACTCTGCACTCACAGCCGCTGTCCCCTCGACCAGGCTCGCAGGCCCCATCTCTTTGCCAGGCTGTCACACCTCAATTCTCCAGAACACTGGGTCCAGGTCTTGCCTAGGACACGTCTTCTGCTCTTTTCAGGTGCTCCTGTAGCCTGGCTCCTCCCTTAGAAAAGTCTAGGTGGTTTTCTACTCCATGGGTTCTATACACTCCCTAACCGCACTGGTTTCTCTGTTTTCTGAGGCAAAGCTGGTTAGTGGGTTCTGGAAGGGACAAGATACTCCAAAAAATCCCTCCTGGGCATCTCCACCCCTAAAAACCAAGCCTCTGGAAGCAGGCCTGCCCTCCAAGCCTCAGGATGTTAGAGCCTGCCTCTCCTACTAAAGGCTGGTCACCTTTTCAGAAGGCCATGCTTAGCAGGTGGCCAATAAATATTCATAGCCTAACCGAATGCCGCACTCAGTGGGAGGCCAAGCGCATTCTTGGAATGGATGAATGGATTTCTCCAGGACTCTCTTGCGTCCCCAGCTGAGTCCAAGTGCACGGTTTGCCCAAAGCCAAATTTAGGATGACTTCCAGACATTTCAAAATCTTTACACAAAGGCCAGGTGGTGCCTTTAATCCCAGCACTTGGGAGGCAGAGGCAGGGGGATCGCTGTGAGTTCTAGGCCAGCCTGGTCTACAAAAGCGAGTCCAGGGACAGTCAAGGCTACAGGCTAACACAGAGAAACTCTGTCTTGAAAAAAACAAAAACAAAAACAAAATCTTTACACAAGACGGTCCAGTTTATCTGCACGACTGTCCTGCTAGGTTAAGCGCTGTCTCGTTCCTTAAGGAAGGCGACCTAGGCCTGAGATGAAATGATTAGAGGTAGGGGCTCCAGACCCCTCCAGCCCATACACAGCTGCCCCCCACCCCGTCCCAGGACTCTCAGGCCACTGCTCTTTAGTTACAGTATAGTTCCGTGTGTATGAACCGCATGTTTTCAATTGCATCTTTAAAACTCATTTGGTCTTTTTGTTCCGTTCTTGTTTGAGACAAGGTATCATTATGTATCTCTGGCTGTCTGGGACTCACTTTGGAGACCCGCCTGCCTCTCTGCCTCCTGAGTGCTGGGATTAAAGGCGGGAGACACCAAGCACAGTTTACCCTTTTGTACTTTGAAGACAAAAGAGCAGCCACACACACACCCCACACCCCCCACTCACACACCACCCCCCCCCCCCCCCCCCCCCCGCCGCCGCCGTGCGCAAGACAGGGTAGCCTTGGCTGTCCTGGACTCCCTTTGAAGACCAGGCTATCCAGACCTGCCTGCCTCTGCCTCTGCTGGGATTACAGGCATTAGCCCCTGCACTCGGCTGAGCAGCCACACTTTTTAATAAGGTATATTCAAGGCTTTGGTGGACGGCTTGGTGTGGTGGGCTTCTTTTCTAATCCTGGGTAAATACAGACATAGCTGGTGACTCCAGAACAGATGGTGTGGCTGGACCTCTGACTGTGGGGCCAGAGGGGCAGGGGACTACAGGGAGTTGAGTGGACTGATCTCAACCACATGTAGTCCAAGGCAGAGCTAATGTAGCATTCCACTCCCCACTCCCATACACAAACTGCAGAGTGGGACAATGGGGAGAGAAAAAGTGGACTAGAGAGCTTGAAATGATCCCACGGCAAATCAATTAAAGCTAAAAGAAAACCTTCCAGGCTCAGGGGCCAGCATTTGCTGTGGGGTAGTCCTAGGATGCAACTGGACAGAGCGGGCGGTGGGGGAGGGGATAGGGAGGTCGTGATTACAAGATGTGCACGTGATGCTGGGCAGAGTCAGCACTGCCAAAAATCCAAGTGGTGGGAGGCCAGCTCAGCAGGCAAGCAAGGGTGGTGGCAGGGTGGGCATATTTGATGGGCTTTGGCAGCCGGGGATGGCGGCGAGGCACAGACAGGTTTTGCCTTTTACCCTTCTCCCTCTTGCTAAACTGCTAAATTACATTACTAGAGTTAGCACTCAAGGTCTACTCCGTCATGTGGCCACTTCCTCCTCGTAAGGATGACTGCTTCAAAGTATTGAAGTTTAGCAACCAGGAACCCCCTTTTACCTTCCCTAATTAACATGTCCAATCAAAACAAATCAACTCAAGCCCGGCACGGTGGCATAGGCCTTTAATCCCAGCACTCGGAGGCAGAGGCAGGTGGATCCCTGGGAGTTAAAGGCCAGCCTGGTCTACAAAGCGAGTCCAGGACAGCCAGGGCTAACATAGAGAAACCCTGTCTCAGAAAAAACAAAAAACAACAAAAACAAAATAAAAAAACCCACATCAACTCATCCTATCACAGGCTTCCCCCTTTCCCTCCATCAACTGCCATTTGCCTAGAGGCCACTGGTGACTCCTCTCTATCCAGAAGCAGTCTTCTGTCCCTGTGGGGCAAATGTCCCTCCCACTCTCCCTTGTTCCTTCCCCCTTCTCTCCTGTCCTCTGTTTCCTGTTCTCTGTTTCTTATTCCCTGCCCTTTGGCTCTCCTGTCTTGGTGTGTCCTGGCTTCACATATATGCTGCTTGTCTAACTGAAAAGATGGTCCTTAACACCCAAGTCTGCCAGATGAAAAGGAGAAACACATGAGGCTCCCAATGGGCCTTTGCTAAGATGCAGGTGTGACCCTAGACTGTCCCTACAGCAAAAGGTGGCCAGGCGCAGGATAGGTGAGAGAGCCTGGGAGCAGCAACGGGCTGTGGCCTTCGGTTCAGTGACTCTTGGCTTCCTACCCAATCCACTGAGATGGCTGGAGGGTTCCCTAGAGCCACCTTATCCTCCGTCACCCTTCACCTAGGTGAACTTGCTCCAGCTCTGTCTTGACAGATGAAGTGTGCCCTATTTCCTGTTCAAGTTGAGCAGTGTCCAGGGGGCAGGTCACGGCTCCTAGTGGCACAAAAGTCTACAGGGAACTGGAGCAACATCACAAGGACTTGGTCCCACTTCAGGCTCCACGATGTCCCATACTCCCTAGGTCACTGCTTTGAGAACCAAGGATTCTGTGCCTCCCTGTAAACTGTTTAAAATATATTGACAACAGCCGGGCGTGGTGGCGCATGCCTTTAATCCCAGCACTTGGGAGGCAGAGGCAGGCGGATCGCTGTGAGTTCGAGGCCAGCCTGGTCTACAAAGTGAGTCCAGGACAGCCAAGGCTACATAGAGAAATATATATATATATTGACAATTAAACAGAACAAGCTGCTGGGTGTGGTGATGCACACCTTTAATCCTAGCACTTGGGAGGCTTTTCTGGTTTGGTTTTGTTTTGAGACAAGGTTTCTCTGTGTAGCCTTGGCTGACCTGGACTTGCTTTGTAGACCAGGCTGCCCTCGAACTCACAGTGATCTGCCTGCCTTTGCCTCCTGAGTGCTGGGATTAAAGGTGTGCACCACGACGCCCAGCTAGGAAGAACTTCTTGAAGAGTACAATGCAACTGTTTCTATAAATGCAGTATAAAGATGCCGCCAAAAATTAAAAACAGAATTGCTGTATGATCCAGCTGTCCACAGCTGGGTTTATATTTATTTATTTTGCTGTTCTTGAGACTGAACCTCATACATGCTAGGCAAATTCCCCACCACTGTGCAACATCTTTCGTCCAGAAGTCTGGATCTCAAGGCGATATGCCTCCCATGCTCACAGATAGTGGCATTGCCCACAACAGCCAAGCTCTGGGAACCTCACTTTTCACAGATGGATGTGTAAAAAGACAGCATGGCACCTCACATACGCTCAGTGAAACAGTCAGTCTTAGGAAGAAAGGAAATCTGCAATACGCAAGCAGCATGGATAAACTGTAACAGCAGTGTGCTTAATGAAGTAAGCCAGTTACACATACACAAACAGTGCCGGGTACCACTTACATTGGGCTCCGAGGCAGTCAAACTCAGCAACAGTGGGATCGTGGTTGTCAGGGGGATGGCGAGAGGGAACCAGAACTGCTGATCCACAGATGTGAAGTGTCAGTTCTTCAAGATCAATTAGCACTATGGAGCCAGGCGTGGTGGCCCAAGTCTGATCCAGGCGCTGAGGAGACGGGACAGGAACACCATCCTAGGTTCAAGGCTAGACTGAGCTAGAGAGTGAGCTCCCCTCTAACCCCAGCACTCAGGAGGCAGAGGCAGCCAGATCTCTGTAAGTTTGAGGCCAGCCTGGTCTACAAAGTGAGTCCCGGATAGCTAAGGCTACACAGAGAAACCCTGTCTCAAAAAAAAAAAAAAAAAAAAAAAAGAAAGAAAGAAAGAAAAAAGGAAAAAGAAAAAAAGAAAAAGAAAAAGAAAGAAAATCAAACAATAAAAAAATAAAAAAAGATAGTCTAGGCAGTCAGAGCAACAGAGAAGTCACTTCAAAACAAAACTCCTATCAATTTGCTGTGTACTAAAAATTCAGTTAAGAGAGCAAATCTCTCCCAGGACTTTGGAAGGTAAAAGGACCAAAAGTTTAATGCCATCTTGAGCAACATAGTAAAATCACATCTTGAAAAATTAGGAAAAAAAATGTAAACCTCATGTTAAGTATTCTTACCACCAGGCATGGTGGCACACACCTGTGATCCCAGCCCCCAGGAGGCAGAGGCAGGCAGATTGCTGTGAGTTCAAGTTCAGCCTGGTCTGCAAAGTGAGTCCAGGACAGCCAAGGCTACACAGAGAAACTCTGTCTCGAAAAACCAAAAAAAGAAAAAAAAGGAAAAAGAAAAAACACACAAGTCAGTCAGTCTGCTTGTCTGCCTGTCTATCTATCTATCTATCTATTTTGAGGCAGGGTTTCATACTGTAGCCCAGCCTGGCCTTGAATTCCTGATTTTCCCATTTTGACTTTCCAAATTCACACCCAGCTATTTTTAATTTTTGAATTTCTGAGGAAGAGTCTTGCTACAGCGCACATTTGGACATCCGAGGACAACCTGTGGGAAGTCAGTTCTCTCCTTTCATGGGTCCCAGGACCTTGGCTTGTCAGGTTTAACAGTAGACGTCTTTACCAATTGAGCTGTCTCTCTGGCCCAGGCTCTAATTTTTAAAAATCTCAATCCCCCCCCCCCCCGGTGTGTGCGTGCGCGTGCGCTATGTGGATGGATGCCCATGTACTATAGCACACATGTGGAGATGAGAGGACAACTTTGTGGAGTCTGGTCTGTCCTTTTGACCTTGCCTGGGTTCTGCGTATGGAACTCTGGTTGCCAGGTTTGCATGGTAAGGCACTACCCACGAAGCTATCTCAGCAGCCCAGGGCGGGCTGAAACCCTCTGCTTTCCTATGTTCCTTCAGCTGAAGATACTTCTGAAGACCACGGGGACTGTTCAGGCCATCATCATCTTATCGGTGACCCTAGACACCCTCTCCTGTGCCACATGGCTGTCCTTGTGCTCAGTGCAGACTTGGACACCGTCCAGCCTGTGGGAGACCCTTGCTCTAATCAGGCAGAAGGGCAGACGGAGTAGCCAGGCAGGGGCCTGATTCTAAGCCAGTTGGCCTTCTGGAAGTTTCAGGGGAGACAGAATTCCCCAGGAAGTGGGGGGAGTGCGGGAGGGTAGCAGTGGACATGGGGAGCACTGGGCTTTTGTGGGTGAGTGAGAAGCCAGAGCAGGTGGGCTGTTGGCTGGCTCTGCAGCAAACCCACAAGTGACCTATAGTGTGTCTGAAAAGGACACACCTGTTCCCCACAACAGCTGGGATGAGAGCCCTAACTGGAGGCTTTGTGGACACAACAGCTGGCTTCAGTCAAGACCGGGGCAGCTGGGAGTCTACACGGAAGCACTGTATGGCCAGCTGTTGGCAGAAGCAGCCCATGAGAGAAAAGACTACCCCAGCAGGGTTATGGGTGTGCAGCCTTCCCCTGTTGCTTTGGGATATAAATGACAGGAGTCCTGACCTCCCCTGACCTGTCTACTCATTACCACCTCACATTCTCTCTGACCTCCCATGCCAAGATCATTCACTTTTTTTGGTTTTTCTTTCTTTTTTCTTTTCTTTACTTTCTTTCTTTTTTTTTTTTTTCAACAAATATGCTTCCTAAAGAAGGACAAAAGCCTATCTGTGTTTCATTTGTACGTTGTCACAGTTCAACATTTGCTAAAAAATAAAGATTGTCCTTATGGGAGCCAGATTTATGAAGGAAGCTGAGTAACTTCCATGAATAACATCAACAACAAAAAGTGTTTTTGACTCTGGATAAGCCAGACCTATCTACCAAGCCATAGGCTGCTCAGGTAGCTTGGTGAGCATCTTCACTTTGCAGGTGGGCGGTAGGAGTGACCTGAAGAGTGAAGAAAGTCACTCAGGGTGCTAAGCAGTGGGAAGACGGATTGTGGAAAGGTCCTAGGTCACCCAGCATGTGCGTCCTGGAGACTAGAGATAACCATGCTTAATGTGGTGGCCCAGCCTCTCAAGTGCTACAGAAGCCACAGTTGACAGCTAAGCCCAGAGGCTGAGAAACTGTGCTTCCTAAAATCCAGCACTCATGCACAGAATTGATTTTCCACCTCATAGAGGACAAGAATGCCCAGAATAAATAGCGCAGCTGTGGCACAGAGTCAGGGTGAGGCAATGACTATGGACTGCTCATGAACCACAAACTTGCTTTCAGCCACGCAAATCCAAGATGCCAATGGAGACCTGAACAGCGCCTTTGGCCCACAAGCTAGCATGTGTCTGCAGCATGGGAGGCCTGGGCTGGGGCATGAGCTGATCTGCTCTCTCGGCAGCTCACGCACGCTCCTGTGGAAGGCCTCACTGTTTTCCCCTAGTCGCTTTTATCCCAAATGGCAGAAGGCGATAAAGAACAGGGAATTGCAGCATGTGAACAAGTTGGAGCAGAGCAAGGCTTTAGCTTACATATACTCACAAACCCTTTTGTGGGGCCCTACATCCTCATGCCAGCCCCTGCCCTGACCATCCTGGCCTGCCACCATGTCGTTGCCCTCCTTCTAGCTTGAGGCACAAGCTGGTTGGCACATGGACAACCGTGAATGCACTGTGGGGAGCTGGAAGGGCCAGGGCAGCAGACAGGTCAGAGTTCAGCCAAGAAGCACCTTTAAACCCAGACTACTAGCATTTATACTTCAAAATGTCACTGACATGGCTAACAGAGGCCCAGAGCTGATCGTGGACCAAGGAGAGCAGACTCTGTGACCTGAATCCTGTAGGCTTCTCCATGTTGTGGAGGGCACAGTCTGGACACTTGGCACAGTCTCCTTGGGTCTGCAGATGGGCTAACGGCAGGTGTGGCTGAGCTAATTTGTTGGGTTAGACCATGGTGCTCCAGTTAGCTAAGAGTGCCTTTGTTCTGGTAAGCAGACATGGAAATGTTGCAGGGTGAATGGGCATACTAGTTTACTCCCAAAAAGTTCAGAAGGAAATCTAAACACAAAGACAGAGACACAGAGAAATAGAAAGGGACAGACACAGAAAGAGAGAGACCAAGCCTGAGATGGGAGAGAGAGATTAGTGTCAGATTAGCGGTAAATGTCCTGACATGTTAATATCTGAGTGAATTTGTGTGAAGAATACTACTCTTACAACGTGTGTGTGTGTGTGTGTGTGTGTGTGTGTGTGTGAGAGAGAGAGAGAGAGAGAGAGAGAGAGAGAGAGAGATGCTGTGCTATATATGTCTGCATGTGTGGGTGTATGTGTGGGTGTGCTCATCCATGCCTGCAGATGTGGAGGCTGGAACTGGAACATTTTCCTCAATCACTTTTCCATCTTATTTCTGAGTCTCTCGTTAGATGGGAGCTCAGCATTCCAGCTGAACTGGCTAGCCAGGGGTCCCCAGGCTCCACCCGACTCTGACCCAGCCAATGGCTGTTTTGTTGTCTTCTGTCCAGTTCCTCTCCCAGTGCCGGCCAAGTCAGCATGTGGCCTCAGGCAAGCTTCCTCGACTTCCCCCCTTCCACCAGAAGCCCCAGCTTTGTCTCTTCTCTCCCTTCTCTCAGAAGGCAAAGGATACTTGTCACTGCCTACTCTGTCTTTTTCCCAAGTGCCCACCATCGCCTGTGATTCTGGATGAGTCTCCATGCTCCACCCTTCTTGCCAACCAGGTTCCTCTAGAGCAGCGTTTCTCAGGCTGAGGGACTTGGCCCCTTGAGGGGGGTGTCAAACAACCCCTTCCGCAGGGGTCACATATCAGACACCCTGCATATCACATATGCATATTCTGATTCATAACAACAGCAAAGCAACAGTTATGAAGTAGCAACAAAATAAATGGTATGGTCGGGGTCACCACCACAGTATGAATAATAACTGTATTCAAGGGCCACAGCGTCAGGAAGGTTGAGAACCTCTCTAGAGAGAGAGCCGGTGCCCTTTGACCATTCCCTTCCTTTCCTGTCCTGTCACAGGGTGGTTCCTCAAGCCACACTTCCTGCCCACATCTACTGCTGAGTGCTTCAACATCTGCTTTCCAGCCCCTCCCCCAGTTACAATGTGAAATGGGGCTGAAGACACAGTAATTAAGAGTGGGAAGTCTGAGCACTGTGACCTGTGGTGCAACTTGGAAACTCATGTGCAACTCAGTGTTAACTGTCACATGACCTCCAGTCCTCCAGTGCATCCGCTGTGCTTGCGGCCCATTCTGATCTCCTGTCACTTGCTTTATGTGAACCCCCCCCCAAGGGGCGTGATGTGCAGTCTACCTGTCTTCTGGCGGTCTCTACGCTGTTCTCTACCATCCAGCCCAACACTAGGCTCACCACTGGCACCTTCGCTCAGAGGCAGCCAGCCAGTTTCTCAAACAGTTAACAGATCTGTCTCACTAACCCTTAAGGCAAGGCTTTAAGTCCACCAAAAAGGGAAGAAATGGAAGAAATGACTGATATTACCAAACAGCACATTAAAGCAACACTTTTCCTTGAATCCATGTGCCTGAGGGAGGCGGAGGAGCATCTAGCGCCTGCCACATTTGAGGTCTTGTGAAGTCTAAGCTTGATGCTGGATTGGAATCTCCATCCAAAGAGCCCACGCCCGCGATCAAGCTTACCTGCCAGCATTAGTCTCTGTTCACCAGAGAGCCCTCACTTCAAATTACCATCTACTTTTTTTCCGGGCCACTTCCTTGAAGTACAAGGCTAGAGGACGACTCCTGTTTATACAGTTTATGGTGGTCCCTGTCCACTCGACCAAGGATCTCCCATCGCCACCACAGAACAGCTGTCCCCAGTCCCATTGTTCACAACCCACTCCCAACAGACCTTGGGCCCCAGCCAAAGCGCACAACTCACCATCTGGGGACATATGTTCCTTCTGCCCCAAAATAACCTACCCGTGGCTGCACCTGCTATCATCCATCATGGAAGGATTACTCAGTAAGTAGTGCTAGGACAATAGGCTAATCATTTGAAGGAAATTCCTTAGATTCTTAACTTCCCACTAGACATCATGCTATACTGTAGATAAACTAGGGTTAAATATAAACATAGCCATGTACCTAAAAAGTCAAGCCATAAAGACTCTCAAAAATAAGCCCTTCCTAAAAAATTGAAAGAGCAGAAGATCCTAGGCTTGGGTACAGATGAAATTTCAAAAGAAAGATGCACCAGATAGAACACAGGATAGGCAGTTAAGTGATTATCACACAAACATGAAGACCTGAGCTTGAATCCGTAGCACTTTAGAAGAACGTCGTTAACTAGGATTGAATTGATGCGAGAACTTGGGTAGACTTAAGCTAGACTCAAGTCAGTCTAGCTTAGATAGTGAGATCCTGTCATAAGAATACCTCGTTGTAGCCGGGTGTGGTGGCGCACGCCTTTAATCCCAGCACTCGGGAGGCAGAGGCAGGCGGATCGCTGTGAGTTCGAGGCCAGCCTGGTCTACAAAGTGAGTCCAGGATAGCCAAGGCTACACAGAGAAACCCTGTCTCGAAAAACCAAAAAAAAAAAAAAAAAAAAAAACCCTTGCAAATAAACAAAAAGGGAGAGTTTTTTTGTGTGTACTCCATGCAGGGAGTTTATAAAGTAAGATGGTCCCCTAGTTTGATTAGAAACACGGGCTTGTTTGGTTTGTTTTTCGAGACAGGGTTTCTCTTGTAGTCCTGGCTGTCCTTGACTTGCTTTGTAGACCAGGCTGGCCTCGAACGCTTGCCTCCGTCTCCCAAGCGCTGGGATTACAGGCGCGCGCCACCACGCCACATGGGCTTCTTTATTGAAGACTTCGTCACTGAAAATTGACTGGATCCTTAAAACTCTGACCTAATTAATGCATTAGTCAGTGTGGGTTAATAATCAGGTGGCATTATTGCGAGGTAGGATCTCACTGGAAAAAAACAGGTTTCTCTGGAAAGATCCCTCGTCCCTGACCCGACCTTTTTCTGTGTCTCTGCTTCCCAGACACCACTTTTGAGTAATTCATATGCTTTTCAGCATAATGTTCTGCCTCAGCACAGCCCAGAAGCAACAGAGCAGTCTAATCATAGACTAAGTCCTCTGAAACTATGAGCATCAATAAAACATAAAGAAAGCCGACCCCAAGACCAGCAAGCAGAAGCGCAGACAGAGTCACCCAGAGAGCCGCAGGGCGCTTCCCCGGCGCGGCCAGTGACGTCACCTCTGCGCCCTGCCGGCGTGTTGTGCGGTTCTTCCGGCCCAGAGGCGGCGGCAGGCGGGGTGGAGTGACGTCACGAGAGCCGCGCACCGGAAGCGGGCCGTGCTGCACGGAAGCCGCGGGGGCGGGGCGCGGAGGCGATGGGGGGCGGCGGCGGCGGCCGGCGATGAGCGGCGGGCGCGCGTGAGGAGCCGGCGGGCGAGGCTGGGGGGCCCCGGAGCGCGAGCCGCAGGGCGGAGGGCGGGGGCGCGAGCGCAGCGGGCGGCGGCGAGGCGGCGGCCGAGAAGATGGCGGACGGCGACAGCGGCAGCGAGCGCGGCGGCGGTGGCGGCGGCGGCGGCGGCGGGCCCGGCGGCTTCCAACCCGCGCCCCGCGGCGGCGGGCCTGGCGGCGAGCAGGAGACGCAGGAGCTGGCCTCGAAGCGCCTGGACATCCAGAACAAGCGCTTCTACCTGGACGTGAAGCAGAACGCCAAGGGCCGCTTCCTCAAGATCGCCGAGGTGGGCGCCGGCGGCTCCAAGAGCCGCCTCACGCTGTCCATGGCGGTGGCCGCCGAGTTCCGCGACTCTCTGGGCGACTTCATCGAGCACTACGCGCAGCTGGGTCCCAGCAGCCCGGAGCAGCTGGCGGCGGGCGCCGAGGAGGGCGGCGGGCCTCGCCGCGCGCTCAAGAGCGAGTTCCTGGTGCGCGAGAACCGCAAGTACTACCTGGACCTCAAGGAGAACCAGCGCGGCCGCTTCCTGCGCATCCGTCAGACGGTGAACCGCGGCGGCGGCGGCTTCGGCGGAGGACCCGGGCCCGGCGGCCTGCAGAGCGGCCAGACCATCGCGCTGCCCGCGCAGGGCCTCATCGAGTTCCGCGACGCGCTGGCCAAGCTCATCGACGACTACGGGGGCGAGGATGACGAGCTGGCCGGCGGCCCGGGAGGCGGCGCCGGCGGCCCTGGGGGTGGCCTGTACGGAGAGCTGCCGGAGGGCACCTCCATCACGGTGGACTCCAAGCGCTTCTTCTTCGATGTCGGCTGCAACAAGTACGGGGTGTTCCTGCGAGTGAGCGAGGTGAAGCCGTCCTACCGCAATGCCATCACCGTGCCCTTCAAGGCCTGGGGCAAGTTTGGAGGCGCCTTCTGTCGGTATGCAGATGAGATGAAAGAAATCCAGGAGCGACAGAGGGATAAGCTTTATGAGCGACGCGGTGGGGGCAGCGGCGGCGGCGACGAGTCCGAGGGTGAGGAAGTGGATGAAGATTGAAACGGGCAGCTTCCCGTACTGGCCTCCCCCACCCCACCACCATACCCTTGGCTAGAGAGTTCCCTTTCCTACTCGTCCCCAGTGAGCTAGTGGAGAGAGGGATCAAGTGAGGCCGCAAACGGAGAAAAAAAAAATTTAAATAATATAGTTAAGAGAAATAACCATAAGAAAACAGTCACAGACAATTAGAGAAAAGCAGTTTAAGTTCCAAGGAACTGCCAGCAACCTGCAAAGAGGACAGCAGCATCTCCTCACCTGCGCAAGAGTCTCAGCTTCTGTTGTTTAAAACCAAGGTTCGTAAATTCATCAGGAAAACATTGGAGGGGATAGATCTTCGAACGTCTGGGACAAAAACCACATCTGAGTTACCCAGACTCATCCATTGGTAATGGTTGGGTTTGTGTTGTACCTGGGTAATCTGGTCTTAGGATCCCTCCAGGCCTCGGTATTGCAGCATCTATCCCTTCACCTCCATCGAAATCAGCTTTTTGGATCTAGGTCTTAATGGAATCTTTGAGAAGAAAGAGGCCTTTGCAGTTACCCAGTTCTGAGGGCACAGGTTTATGAAAAGGAATGCAACTTTACACAATCATGGACAGGGCAAGAGAAGAATTCAAGAAGCCATCGGAGAATTCAAAAATCAATTGGATCCATTTTTTAAAATGGTTTTGCATGGAACCTGGACCAAGGCCCCTGTCTTTTCTTTGCAGAATTGTTTTCCGGGATGCAAGTGAATTCATGTATCAAAGCTTGAACTAGAATCCATTACTAAAACAGTTTAAAGGTTGGCAAAAATTTTTTTTTCTCAAAAACAAAAGCAATTATACGATGGGGATTGCTGAGGTAGGCACAAGAAGTCAGGCATAAAGCACAAGGCGGACTGTTTGAGTGGATTGGTTGCTGCTCACTAAAGTTCTTCCCTCGATCTCTTAAGTATGGAGGTCATTGCCAAGAAATGGCTTAGCGTGATTGAGAGCTGGATCCCTGTGGCTCCACCGTATGCGCGAGTGAATTATGGCTAATTCGGCTGTTACAGCCACTGTCTGGCTGCATTTTAAACCTTACAACTTGACTCTCTGCAAAAAGGAACAGTGTGGCTACATGCCTGAGCTTTAATGGAATGAATATATATCCTCACAAAGAAGTTGGAAACAACCAGAACTGAAGTCTTAATTTACCTTCAGTTTAGTCTGCGGATTTATTGAGATACTGACGATCCTCAGGTCCAGAATTCCAGCATCATTTATTCTTTTAAAATAAATTTTTAAGAACTTGATCCATTGTATTCAGTACCTCACAATCAAAGTTGGCAAATGGTGGATGAATGATTCAAGCATTGCACCCGGTGGAAGCTGAAATCCATCTCTGAATGGAACTGAAGTGAACGCTGACTCTATCCTGGAAGCATTTTTATACCATCTTGAAATTTCAACAAACTGGCATTTGCCGGTTATCCAGCTGTCTTTCAAGAATAAAAGTTGGGGTTTTCAAGGATCGCCTCTTCTATATTTTAAATGGATTTTCAGTATAAATGATTTTTCTAATCAAGTTAATCCCACCCCATCAAAAGGTATTCCTAGAAATGTGATAGACCTAGGCAACTTTGAATCAAATGGGAGCTAATGTTCTTTCCAAAGTTTTTCAGGTATTTGTGTGACACCTTCTCAAGAACCAGGAGGCAAGTAACCCCACCTCCACAATCTTAGGTTTTGTTTTTAAACTGCATGCCTGCCCTTTATTTGAGCTGCCTTTTTAATTTATTGCATATCCTTTTTATTATCTTATTTTGGTATTATTCAATCTATACAATCTTTTTGTATTTATTGGGAAGTAAGTGATACACAGAAAGGTCATTTTCGTGTCTGTGGCTGAGAGGGAGGGAAATATTTGTGTATATAAAATTAGGCTTTGAAAAAAATAGATTGATTCAGAATATTGTTGATCTTAGACTTAAAAATGGAAGAGCCACAAACATTGGTGCCCTTACAGACTATTTCTCTACTCTCATCATCCACAGTAGAATTTTTAAACAGATTTTTAAAAAACTTTTATTTCAAATTTTTCTCCGTTGCAAAGAATGTTTCCTAAATTGTATGGGAGCAATAGTATTTTTGATGTTCTAATGACATCTGTATACTTGTACTGTATTTTGTACTACAAGGCAGCTGTTTTCAATAATGTCCTGCTGTATTTAACTATATGTTTTGAGTGTTTGTTTCTTTGCTGCGGAGAACAAATTCATACTTTTAGTAAAGGAGCTGAGAAGCTAGCATTAGGTTTGCAGAAACTTTATAGTTTCAAACTCTGAGGCAGCAATGAAAATTAAGGTTGCAGCTATTCGTTGATTGCTGTAACGTTTTCATTTTGAAATCATGTACAATTCCTGTATAGACCAACTTGTTTTCTTGCTTCAGTCGTGGTTCTGTTGCTCAGCTGCAGTGAGCCAGTTGAATTTTGCAAAGGTGCAGTACCTCTCCTTTTCAAGGGGTTGGTTTTTGTTTTGTGTTTGTTTTTTTCTTTTTTATTTGGCTGAATTGCAGTAACTAGCCTTGCCTTTCTATTCTGTAGAAATGACAGGGTCTTCACAATCCTTCACCAGTGGCTACTAAGCTATAATTAGCTGAATAGGAAGAATGTGGAAGTGGTCTGAGGCATAGAGTATATGCCAAGAACACTACCATATATGGCGTCAGCTTTGGTTACCAGAGAAATTTTCTTAGTCATTAGACCATATAACAGTAATATATCATATGTAAATCTTTAGATACCAATTTGAGAATCCTCCAAAAAAAGGAGCAAAGAATGCATAAGCTATGTGTTGGCAAAAGTAATTTATATTAAAATTTTGACCTGCCTTTGTAAGATTAAGTGGTAAATGTCATAGTGGTGGGTTTTTAAGTCTTAGCCATCTCTGAGGTTTGTTTCTCCTGCAGTGGGTGGTTCATGGCCTCTCTTCCCACTGTAGGAAGATAGCAGAAGGATGGGGTCAGTGTAGCATTTCACTGGTCCTCATTCCAGGAACTAGGGACAATAGAAATCTGCAAACATGGCAGTCAGTCGGTCATAAATAGTAGCTTTTTGAAGGCGTTGGCCTTTGTTAACTTCTTTCAGAAATGGCATTGTCCAAATTATGGGAAGCAACCAACTTTTCTGTACCGTTTTTGAAGTGCTACTATGAACGATTTAGAGTTGTATTTTTTTTCTTTCAAATTTGGCAGATATCCCAGCTAATGAAAATAGTCACATTCCTGAGAAGTAGGAGCCAGAACTCCAATTCAAATTATTGTTGATGTTTGTTTCTCAGGCTACTGCGTTTTTAAGAAAATCAAAGAGAGGAGGGGGGAAATCTACGCAGAGACCCTGCTACTTTCTGGTTTCTATTGTCCCTGCACATCATTTCAGCAAGCCTAATGGCAGTTCTTGTCAGCAACTTCTTTAGTGCACGTTCTGCACAAAACAAAACATAATCTGTACAGCACCAAAACCAAACAAGCAAACCAAAAACCCAGACACCCTATGTATCTGTTGGAGGCATGTAGGTGGTACAAATGACTGTAGCCATGAAACACACATGGCTACTTGTCATGTCACTTTCCATAATTATTTACTGCAAAATGATTGAGAGGCTTTTGGTGCAGGCAGCCATTAGCCTTCTGCTTCCTTTGTTACCTCTGATCACTTTGCAGTAAATTGCAGGTCTTTTGAAAGATTCAAGCTTCGGTTTTCTCAAAACAAAACAATTATCCTGTCTTACCTGAAAATGCAGGGTTGTGGGCAAAAGAGGCTGGTTATAATAATGCCCTCATATTGAGTGGTCTGTAAATGGCTGCACACTTCAGGCACTAGAGTTGCTGAGGATGCTTTGTTAATGTGACCTTGACTGGCTTTACGGGGGTCGTAGAACAGTCTACACCGGCGACTATTTGCATCCACCTTGCTCTTGAGGTGGATGGAAGTAAGGAGAGGCTGGAGTGTGTAAGTCATGCACATAAGTATTCTTCACTGTAAATTTTGCTTTCATTTTTAACCCAATTATGGTACTTTGTCCAATGCACAACTGATCTCTCAGTAGATATTGATTTGAAAATTGTGTGGCCTTGACCAGTGAGGAGGGGGAAGAAGTGACTTATGCTTGTATTAAATGACCTGTTTGTTGAGAGTGGTCGTTCTGCGGCACTCTTACTGTCATGTTTCTGATTGGGGAGAGTTAATGCTTTTGACCCTGAATTAAGTTTTCTTCTATTTTTAGAAAGTATCAGAATTGCTCTGATGAGTAACAAAGTTAACTGCTTTGATGTCCAATCTCAGGTTTTAAAATATAGTGGTGTAAAAGCCCACTAATACTAATTCTTAAGACAATTTTGATTTAGTATACCCTAAAAGTCACGTGCATAAGGCCTGTTCCGAGAGCAGAGCCTCCATCTTTTTGCTCCTTTTCCATTTTGTACTTCACTTGAAAAGGTGTCAAGTGACTTTGCATTGTATATTTCCATTTTAACCCTGACGTAGTTTTCAGAGATAAAGCACTTTTTGAACATGAAGTACATGGGTAATGTGTGGTGTGGATCAGGGTTTCTCAGGCCCCAGACAGTCCACTTGTGAGTACTGTTGTGTGTGAGGAGAAGAGGGATGTTTGCTAATGTAGGAGTTTGTGTCCCTGAGTAGAGTGCATCTGCTAGTTTCCAGTGGAGGGGAGAGTAAACAATGCTGCATTCACAATTTAATAAGTTGCTTTCCCTTGAGCCTTAAGGTAACCTTTTCTTTTCTGTCAACAACAGCACTGAAGTTATAGTAAGTGAATGAGATTATCTGTTTTCAGGGTTGGTTTTAGAGTACTGTAAATCAATTAGCTGTCTTCCTAAAGAGTCATAACTCCCTTCAATAGACTGAACAGTGGGTGTGGGGAGGGGGGGGTAGGGAAGGGAGGGAGGTAGTTTGTAGAAAAGAAAAAAGAAAAAAAGAGCCACGTTTACCTTAAAATATAGAGAAAAAGAAAGTTCATGTCCTGTCCTGTTGGAGATTTCAGATATAAGGTGGAAATGACAAAGTATAAATCCATTTCCCCCGCGTCTTAATTTTAAAAATTTGTTATTTTCAAATATTAGCCCCTAGAAGTTCCAAGAGATAGGTAGACTTGTGAACAATGAATTCTAAAGCAGAAACTTTTAAGAATAGCTAGACTCGGGCCGGGCGGTGGTGGTGCACGCCTTTAATCCCAGTACTCGGGAGGCAGAGGCAGGCGGATCGCTGTGAGTTAGAGGCCAGCCTGGTCTACAAAGTGAGTCCAGGACAGCCAAGGCTACACAGAGAAACCCTGTCTCGAAAAACCAAAAAAAGAAAAAAAAAGAAAAAAAAAAAGCTAGACTCATAAATGGTGAATTCTATAGATATCTCCAATTTTGCTATTTAAAGTTACCTTTTTCAGTCCTCAGTTTTTGAACTAGTTTCATTACTGAAGGATTTAATAAACTTTTATGTAAACAAATGAGATCTAGTTGTCAATACTTTAAAAATTAAATTCAGGCCGGGCGGTGGTGGCTCACGCCTTTAATCCTAATCCCAGCACTCGGGAGGCAGAGGCAGGCAGATAGCTGTGAGTTTGAGGCCAGCCTGGTCTACAAAGCAAGTCTACGATAGCCAAGGCTACACAGAGAAACCCTGTCTTGAAAAAAAATTGTTTTTAATTAAATAAATCTGGAAAATGGAAAAATAATAAAATTGCACCACAAAGATTTATTACGGCCTTTATGAATGTATTTTGTATTTCCTAATAAAGTAGTAAATAGCCACCAATGTAATATGTAACCACTTGCATTTACTTTTACTTTCATTTGAAAAGTAAATGCCTCTTGAGTTAGACATTCCAATTGGAATAGGTAGAGCCATGTTAAACAATAGTAATGCCATATTTGTAGTTTCAGTAGGACTTCTAATAAAGAGACAGAACTTTGTTAGAAGTTAAAGCCCTTTTGTGATTCTAACGCTTTGGAGAAAGATTTTTAACTATAAACATACGGTTATGTGATCAAATTTTATGGCCTCTACATTTTTGTGCTCTGGGAAGTGGGGCTGGAGTTCCAGCAGCAGAGGTCTGCTCAGTGTCCACTCGGGAAGCACGGAAGGCGCAGGGGACCCTTTCTCTCACTGTAGGAGCTTGTCAGTGGCTAACTTTCAACAAAGTTTTTGTTTCTTAAAGGCAAAATATCTTGTGCCCTGTGTTGCAAGATCACAATAGTTAGTAAAATCTTAGTGTTAGGAAAGAGAATGACAGGAAATTTGTTTCTTCCCTTTAAAAATGTCTGTCTTAGAGAAATACAGGTGCAGGAAATCCAAGAAAACGAGCAAGATTATATCACTGAGCAGTGTGTTGGAAGAACTTGGAGGTTTTTGTTCTTTTTTTTTTTTTTTAACAAAGAGTCTGTGGTTTTGCATATTTGGTGGCAGGCAAGTATATTTTAGTTACTTTTCCATGACCTTGGTATTTGAAATTAAGATTGTCAGTGTATTTGGACTTTTTCCCCCTAAAGTTAGGACAGTTGTGTTAGGTAGGCGTTCGCTCGTGTGAATTATCATGCAGACATCTTACCAGTCTTGTGAGACAGTGCCGATGACACACTTTGTATTGTAGGACTCTGACTGCCTGTCCTGTCTGCCAGTGGCTCTGTTAGGCTAGGCTCTTCACTCCAAAGCTGGGACTCGGGTCCTTCTAGTTGGGAATCTACAGAAGTAATTGGAATGAGTTAAAACCAAATTTTGACAGCAGGAGACAGCTTCCTGGTCTAAATGCCCCCTTAGCTTAGGTTGGGAATTAAAGAGGGTTTGGGCATGTCTTTAGTCTCTGTGTAAATACCACCATGCTTATTATGCATCATAAGCCAGTGTGTACACCTGTGTATGGATTTGTAGAGCTGGTTTCTGCTTCAAGTGAAGCTGCACCTTTGATTTTATAAGGTCCCCTCCACCCGGAACCCTATAAACGTTTGTAAATAGAACACTAAAATTTGTAGCGGTAGGTTCAATTTGGGAAATATCTGCTGAGAGACCAAAAAGTTCATTTTTTTAAGTACCTTGGTTAAAGAGTAAAGATTATTCCTCTTATTTTTTAAAAGAAGAATGCACTTTAACAAACACAGCTGCATGGGCAATTCAAACAAATTCATGAAGTGCAGTACCCATCCAGAAACCACACTTCCTGAAAACCGTTCAAAGCAGAGTCCGGACGGGCTGGTGATCTCACTGCCTGTAGGTTGAAGCTCAGATTCTGAGGAATTGTGAGACAAGCAGGGCTGCTTCAAAGAGCAATGTGAATACAGCCAGACGCTTCAGACAGGTCTGTAAAATGGCGGGTCCCGTATTTACCACTAACTAGCAAAACTGACAGAAAAACTCATAGAAATAAAATGTTTAAGAATCCTTCCTGCTGGTGTGCACTCCTTCCAATAGCAGACTTTTGCAAATGGAGTTTTACAGTCTATATTTAAAAAATTGTATGTTTGTAACAAATAAAGTATGCGGAAAAGTGAATGACAGTCTTGTGCCCTTGTCTCTTATTTAAGGGGTTGCATGGTAATTAAGGACGGAACTGTTATCATCCGTTGTGGGTCACAAATGGCTATGGGTTTGAAGGCGGCCCCACTTAAGTGGCCTGAGATCTAGCCACTTTCAGATCATCTGAGTTTCTGTGGTCCTAACTAGTAAGGCATCTGTGGAGTAAGTCAACAGATTAGGACTCAGAAAAGCTTGCTGCCCCCATATGTTCCCTTGTTGATCACCCATAGAAGGACTGACTAAGCAGCAGATTAGGCCAATCTTCTCATGCCCAAATGGTAGAGGAGAAACAAAATGATTGTGTCCAGTGGTCCTGGCCAGAGGTGCTCAAGCTGTTTGTCTTAGGAATTGCTTTACACTTCATATCCAAGCGAGTCTTCCTGGACAATATCAGACTAGAAATGGTTTTTTCAAGGCAGATAAGCACACATTTGATCTACTGTCAGAGCAGTGACCCCGTTTCCATTTGGCTTCTGGAGCACACCATAGACGTGAGACTAAGTGAGAACAGTAAACGAGCTATCAGGTGTTTTTTGGCCAGACTCCTTGAGAAGGTCCTAGGATTCTCCTCACCCTGGAGACCTAGGCAGCATCACTGTGTAAGTGATGGAAGCTTAGCTGGGTGTGGTGGCACAGGCTCTTATCCTGACCAGTGGATCTCAGTTCATTCAAGGCCAGCCTGGTCTATATAGTAAATCCTAGCCCAGCCACAGCTATAAGACCTTTGTCTCGGGGGCAGGGGGGGACGTCTTATGAAGTATATACACAGAGACAACACTTAAGTGCATACTCCTACTTTTCTTGTCATGATGCCTTTGTGGAGTCTGGCACTGGTTATTAGTGCAGTACAGACAACCAGTTCGCATGACCAGGCTAGCTGGGCCAGAATCTTTGGTTCTAGTGTGTGGACCTTCTTAAAGCTCCCCCAGGTTGGTTTCACTATGTAGTAGACTGAGAACAAGGGGCTTGTGGGATCGTAAGGTACAAGGAAGGGGAGAGGATTGAAGCCTTGGGGGTCTACCGAAGCAATCCTGAACACAGCTTTCCTGCAACCTCCAGGCTTAAATGGTGCATGCCACTGTGGTACTTAAAATAAGAGGATATTATTGAGAAAGGATGGAACAGACAACCCTCCAACATTGTCTTCAGTTATTCAGTCGCTTGGCAAAACAAACCTGGCGTGGGTTAACACTGGAGTCCTGAGTCAGCCCAGGAAAGAAGCTGTATTTCTAACAAGCCTTTTGCCAGTGTTGATGCTCTTGGTTTGAGGACTGAACTTAGAGATGAGCTGCGGGGCCAGTGGGATGACAGGTACAGGTGCTTACTGGGCTGAAGGAATGGTGGAAGGAGAGAACTGACTTCCAAGGGTCATCCGGCTTCCACCCATGCATCATGGTATGTACCCACACACATACACAGAAAACAATAAAGATAAACTGTAAGGCAAGGTGTGGTGGCTTACTCCTCTAATTCCAGCACATGTGAGGCTGAAACAATAGTTTTGAGACAAGCCTGGACTACATAGCAAGACCATGTATCCGAAAAAGTGGGAGGAGGGGCTGGAGAGAGGGCTCAGTGGTTAAGGGCACTTAACTGCTCTTGCAGAGGGTCTGGATTTGATGTCCAGGACCAACATGGCAGCTCACAACTATCTGTAACTCCAGTTTTAGGGGATTCAGTTCCTGCCCCCCAGCCTTTATGAGAGTGCACAGATATATGCAGGTAAAAACATCCATACACATAAAAAGAAAAAATTAAGCCTGGCGTTGGTGGCACATGCCTTTAATCCCAGCACTCAGGAGTCAGAAGCAGGTGGATCTCTGAGTTCGAGGCCAGCCTAGTCTACAAAGCAAGTACCAAGACAGCCAGGGCTACACACAGAGAAACCGTCTCAGAAAACCAGAAAAAGAAAGAAAGAAGGTGGAGCCGGGCGTGGTGGCGCACGCCTTTAATCCCAGCACTCGGGAGGCAGAGGCAGGCGGATCGCTGTGAGTTCGAGGCCAGCCTGGTCTACAAAGCGAGTCCAGGATGGCTAAGGCTACACAGAGAAACCCTGTCTCGAAAAACCAAAAAAAAAGAAAAAAAGAAAGAAAGAAAGAAGGTGGATCTCTGAGTTCAAGTCCAGCTCCTTGGTCTACATACTGAGTTCCATAGCCAGGGCTACGTAGAGAAAGCCTATCAAAAATAAACTAGCCTGCATCCAGGGGAGGATTTTTGGCTGTTTGGCACATCAAAACTTCTAAGGGCCACCAAGCCAATCTAGCTTCACAGGAAGAGCTGAGACTTTTGGAAATGAGAGCCACCTGGTGGTCATGGCCAGAATCTCAGTAATTGTTATATGGTTAGATGTTTTTCTTTCTTTCTTTTTTTCAAGACAGGGTTTCTCTGTGTTAGCCTTGGCTATTGTAGACTTGCTTTGTAGACCAGAGTAGCCTCGAACTCACAGCGATCCGCCTGCCTCTGCCTCCTGAGTGCTGGGATTAAAGGCATATGCTACCATGCCCAGTTTATTTATTGTTTTGTTTTGCTTTGTTTTTTGAGACAGAGTTTCTCTGTATAGCCCTGGCTGGGTTTCTCTGTATAGCCCTGGCTGTCCTGGAACTCACTGTGTAGACCAGGCTGGCCTCAAACTCAGAGATCTGCCTCCCTCTGCCTCTGAGTGCTGGGATTAAGGGTGTATGCCACTATCTCCTGGCTGTATGCACTGATTTTTACCAAGAAAATAAGGGCTGGAGAGATGGCTCAGTCATTAAGTACTTACTGCTCTTGCAGAGGACCTGAGTACAATTCCCAGTACCGAACTGAGATACCTCTGACCTGCTTCAAGTGCTCATACCCACATAATTTAAAATAAAAGTGTTGTGTCTTTAATCTCAGCACTTGGAAAGTTGGGAGGCAGGGGCAGGCTGATCTCCATGAATTCTAGGCCAGCCTGTTATCTACAAAGTGAGTTTTAGGATAACCAGAGCTATATAGTGAAACTCTGCTTCAAACAAAACAGAAAAGCATATAGCCAGGCATGGTGGAATTAAAAGACTGAGCACCACCATGCTGGACTCTGAAATATTTTCTAATAAACATGCTTAATCATTAAACTGTGCCACATGGCACACAACATTTAAACAGAAATTACATTGAAAAAAATAGCTTAATGCTTCCATGTGTTAAATTCCACTGACACAGATGAACTGAAACTTCTCCTGTCTCTAGAAAGAATTTTTAAAAATGTCTTTAAGTAGGGTGTGGTGGCACACACCTTTAATCCCAGCACTCAGGGAGGTAGAGGCAGGCAGATATATGAATTTGAGGCCAGCCTAGTCTACAAAGTAAATCCCAGGATAGCCAGGGTTACACAGAGAAACCTTGTCTCAAAAAACTAAGTTAGGCATGTTGTCACATGCCTTTAGTCCCAGCACTCTCAGGAGGCAGAGGCAGGTGGATCGTTGTGAGTTCGAGGCCAGCCTGGTCTACAAAGCAAGTCCAGGACAGCCAAGGCTACACAGAAAAACCTTGTCTCGAAAAACCAAAAAAAAAAGAAAAAAAAAAAAAGGCTGGAGAGTTGGCTCAGAGGTTGAAAGCATTGACTGCTCTTCTGAAGGTCCTGGGATTGATTCCCAGCAAGCACATGGTGGCTCACAACCATCTGTAATGAGATCTGGTGCCCTCTTCTGGCATGCAGTTGTACATGCAGACAAAACACTGTATACATAATAAATAAATAAATCTTTAGAAACAAACAACTGAAACCAAACCAACAACACAAACAAAGAGAAAACATCTTTATTACTTTGGCTGTGATAGAGATAGCATTAGATGCTCACACGCCATATATGTTCTACTTGCTGGAGGCACACATTACCCTTGCAGAGGAACAGGCTTGTTTAAAATGAATGAGTCAGGGCCACAGAGACGGCTCTGTGGCTAAGAACACTGAATGCTCTGTCAGAAGACCTAAGTTGGATTCCCAGCACCCAAATGACAGCTCACAACTACCTGGAACTCCCATCCCACGGAATCTGACACCCTCTGTGGCTCCCTCAGGCATCAAACAGACAGACATGCAGGCAAAGCATCCATACATGTAAAAATAAAATAAAAACCAATATTTAAACATAAAACAAGCCGGGCGGTAGTGGCGCACACCTTTAATCTCAGCACTTGGAAGGCAGAGACAGGCAGATCGCTGTGAGTTTGAGGCCACCCTGGTCTACAAAGCAAGTCTGGGACAGTCAAGGCTACACAGAGAGACCCTGTCTCAAAAACAAACAAACAAACAATAAATAAATAAACATAAAACAAACAGTCCAAGACTGTGATGTAGCTTGTTTTTGTTTGTTTGGTTGGTTGGTTGGTTGATTTGGTTTAGGTTTTTCGAGACAGAGTTTTTCTGTGTAGCATTGGCTGTCCTAGACTCGCTTTGTAGACCAGGCTGGCCTCGAACTCACAGCGATCCACCTGTCTCTGCCTCCTGAGTGCTGAGATTAAAGGCATGTGCCACCACGCCCTGCCCTCTATTTTTTTTTAAAGATTTGTCTATTATTTCTACAGTATTCTGCCCTCATGTGTGCCTGCACACCAGAAGAGGACACCAGATCTAGTTATAGATTATGTGAGCCACAATGTGGTTTCTGGGAATTGAACTCAGGACCTTTGGAAGAACAGTCAGTGGTCTTAACCTCTGAGCCATCTCTCCAACCTTTTTCTTTCTTTCTTTCTTTTCTGAGACTGGGTTTCTCTGTGTAGCCTTGGCTGTTCTAGACTCACTTTGTGGAGCAGGCTGGCCTCAAACTCACAGTGATCTGCCTGCCTCTGCCTCCCAAGTGCTGGGATTACAGGTGTGTGTCACTACGCCCAGCTTTTGATGTTTTCTTTTCTTTCTTTCTTTCTTTTTTTTTTTTTTTTTAAGATTTATTTATTTATTTATTTATGTATACAGGGCTCTGTCTGCATATACACTTGCAGGCCAGAAGAGGGTACCAAATCATATTCTAGATGGTTGTGAGCCACCATGTGGTTGCTGGGAATTGAACTCAGGACCTTCAGAAGCGCAGTCAGTGCTCTTAAACCTTTGAGCCATCTCTCCAGGCCCTTTTGATGTTTTCTTAAGTTTTTGTTCTTGTTTCTTGCTTTTTGTCTTATTTTCCTCTATATAAAGCCCCTGTACCTGTCTACAGCTAACTTCTGCTTCTGGACCTGAAGTTTTGATAAATAATTCAGAACAATCATTTCCATGGTTTTAGGTGTAGGATGTAGCTCAGTGGTAGAACACTTGCCCAGCATATGTGAGGCCCTAAATTCAATTCCCAGAGCCCCACCCTCAACACATAGACCATGTACACACTACATACACTATATACTTTTGTTGATGGTGGTTGATTTTTCTTTTATATGTTATTTACTCCCTAAAAAGGCTTCCATGGGCTGGAGAGATGACTCAGAGGTTAAGAGCACTGACTGCTCTTCCAGAGGTCCTGAGTTCAATTCCCAGCAACCACATGGTGGCTCACAACCATCTATAATGTGATCTGATGCCCTCTCCTGCAGAAAAAGCACTCATATACAATAAATAAATAAATTTTTTTTTAAAAAAAACCTATTTTTTAAAAAAGGCTTCCATGATTTTAGTTATGAGTAGGTGCATTTGTGTGTGGGGACGAGGCACTGGTTGCTAAGGGAGGTTAGGTGGTTTTGAGCCACCAGACATGAGTGCAGTGAACTAACTCCAGTTCTCTGCAAAGCAGTACGTTAGCTTCCTGACTCAACCACACTCTTGCTTAAGGGGTATCTTTATTACACGTACGTGTATGTGAATGCCATGGCACCCACGTGGAGGTCAGCCGGTTCTCTCTTTCCACCATGTGCATCCTGGAATCAAACTGAGGTCATCATGCCGACCAGCAAGCACCTCTGTTTGCTAAGTTATCTCACCGTCCAAACCTTTATCACCAGTTCAGAGCGGAAAGTCAGGTCTTTTATCCTTTTGTGCAGACGTTATGAAGAGAGAGAGAGCATGTTGAATGCTCTGGAAGAGGAACACAAGCAGTCTCCTGAGGGATGAAGAGCTCTTGTCAGACAGCAGGAATGCAGGACAGCAGCTGCTGGCTTCCAGAGTGGATAGCCAGCTGGTGACATCATGGGGGCCAGTGACTCATCAGGGCCACTGTCTCTGTCGCCCTGTATACCTTTCTCTTTTGGACACAATTGCTGGACTCTCTCAAGTCCTCATGCACTGGACGTGCCCTCTATGGATAAGACTTAGGATGGAAACAGTATTCAGAGGATTCTGGGGGATTTTGTTGCAGTGTTTTCACAGTCTGACTGCCACAGACTTTAGGAGAGATGGCTCTTCTATTTCCTCTGTAAGCTGCTCCCCTCCGGCTAAGGGCCAGGTCTGACATCACTGCTGAGAGTGTACTCTGGAGTAGAGCTGCAGGGAACAGTCACTCTTCCTGTCCTCAACCCCAGTGGTGGCTACACACAGCCTTGGGATTAATACTAGCCTTCCCAAGCTCCCTTCAAGGCCAAATGTGGTCTTCCTACACGTCAGCAACTGGGAGGGTGACATTTTTCACTGTAATAGTCTTAAAACAAAGACTATTGATATCCAGAAGAAAGTATTGGGCAGGGTGTGTGTGGGGGGGGTGAGGGGCTGGAGAGGTGGCTCAGAGGTTAAGAGCACTGACTGCTCTTCTGAAGGTCCTGAGTTCAATTCCCAGCAACCACACTGTGGTTCACAACCATCTATAATGAGATCTGGTGCCCTCTTCTGGCCTGCATGTGTACATGCAGACAGAGCACTGTATACATAATAATAAATAAATAAATCTTAAAAAAAAATAAGTACTGGGTTTAATTCAGTAAGTTTCAGTAACTACCAATATATTACCAAGAAAGGCATTGTTTTAATAACAGCTGGCCAGACTCATGCATGCTTTAA
The DNA here is from genome assembly GCF_903995435.1 of Acomys russatus. Taxonomy (NCBI): domain Eukaryota; kingdom Metazoa; phylum Chordata; class Mammalia; order Rodentia; family Muridae; genus Acomys; species Acomys russatus. The sequence goes on along the minus strand of NC_067158.1, from coordinate 12,600,056 downwards.
GGGCACTGGCAGTCATATGCATATTTCCACACACAACATACACATACACATAATTAAAAACACTTAAGCCACTTTAAAAACTATATGATATATAAGAGAAAAAATAACAACCACCACCAAAAAAAATGTACAGTGTGAGCCAGGCGTGGGGGTGCACGCCTTTAATCCCAGCACTCGGGAGGCAGAGGCAGGCGGATCGCTGTGAGTTCGAGGCTAGCCTGGCTTACAAAGTGAGTCCAGGATGGCCACGGCTACACAGAGAAACCCTGTCTCAAAAAAACAAACAAAAAAAATGTACAGTGTATGTAGTATATACTTGGTATGTGTGTTGAGGGTGCATTGCTGGAGACTGAATTCAGGGCCTCACATATACTGGGCAAATTCTCTACCACCGAGCTTCAGCCTGCATCTAAAGTCAATGATTTTATAAATGATTTTTCTAAATTATCTATCAAAAGCTTCAGGTCCCGGAGCAGAAGCCACTGCAGACTGGTGTAAGAGTTTTATGCAGAGCCGGGCGTGGTGGCGCACGCCTTTAATCCCAGCACTTGGGAGGCAGAGGCAGGCAGATCGCTGTGAGTTTGAGGCCAGCCTGGTCTACAAAGTGAGTCCAGGATGGCCAAGGCTACACAGAGAAACCCTGTCTCGGAAAACCAAAAAAAAAAAAAAAAAAAAAAAAAAAAAGAGTTTTATGCAGAACTGAGCTAGCTCTCTGCAGCCACAGCATTGCAGCACACTGTGCTGGACCTGCACCGTAGCACTGCAGACTTCCTTGGCTGAGGTGGTGAATGTGAGTGTTCAGCCATGGAGGCCTCTAGGAGATTCAGAATATACAAAATTAAGTACTAAGTAAGGCTTGATGGTGCATATTTCATAATCTGAACTCAGGAAACCGAAGCAGGAGGAGCCAGGTTCCAGGCCAGAAAAGGCTATAAAGTGAGATCCTGTCTCAAAGAAAAACCAGCCAAACAAACAAACAAAAAACCCAAAAACAAGCAAACAAAACAACAACAAAACAAAACCTGTTGTTTCAAGTCCATGCCTTTAGTCTCAGCACTTGGGGAGGCAGAAGTACGTAGGCCTCTGTAAATTTGAGGCCATTCTGGTCTACAGATTAAGTCCAGGATAGCCAAAGCTACACAGAGAAACCCTGTTTAGGGGAGGGGGAAAAAAAAAAGAACTGTTTTTCATCAGTAATTTCAACTGTTAATGGCAGCTCCCTTGATAACCCTGCAGGAAACAGACAAGTCATACCTCTGTGGGGGATGAACAATCCACTGAGAAATCTCTTAGCAACCTCCAGCAAAATGACTTCAGAGGCAGAGATCCCGGTCCTGGGAGTGTATGTCAGAGACAACAAGGCAAAAAACTGTGAAGAAAGCAGAACGTCTGGGCCTGTAGGGCCTTTTGTTCCCTGCCAGGAAGGTCAACAAAATTCAGCTTCATGACTTTTAGGAAGGTGTGAACTTGCATTGCTTTCATACTCAACACAGAAGGGGAAACACATCTGGCATTTTCTGCCTATTTCACTGTGAGGTTAATTGAAACATTCAGCAATTAAGAGAAGATTATTGCTGTTGGTGGCACAAAGTAAAATTGGAACCAAAGTAAATTCCCATGACCAGGCACTCCCAGTGCTTATGAGCTTTTTTTCTCTTTCTTTTTTTTTCTTTCTTTATTTGGGGGGTGGTGGTGGTGGATATTTTTGAGACAGGGTTTCTCTGTGTAACAGCCCTGGCTGTCCTGGACTTGCTTTGTATATCAGGCTGGCCTCCAACTCAGAGATCCATCTGCCTCTGCCTCCCGAGTGCTGGGATTAAAGACGTGTGTCACCAGCCCTGCTTTTTCTTTCTTTCTTTCTTTTTTTCTGAGACAGGGTTTCTCTGTGTAGCCTTGGCTGTCCTGGACTCGCTTTGTAGACCAGGCTGGTTTCAAACTCACAGCGATCCACCTACCTCTGCCTTCCAAGTGCTGTGATTAAAGGCGTGCGCTACCATGCCCGGCATGCCCGGCTCTTTCTTTCCTTTCTTTCTTTTTATTTTTTTTATTTTTTGTTTTGGTTTTTGTTTGTTTGTTTTAAGATTTATTTATTTATTATGTATACAGTGTTCTGCCTGCATGTACACCTTCAGGCCAGAAGAGGGCATCACATCACATTACATTATAGATGGCTGTGAGCCACCATGTGGTTGCTGGGGATTGAACTCAGGACCTTTGGAAGAGCAGGCAGTGCTCTTACCCACTGAGCCATCTCTCCAGCCCCTTTCTTTTTATTTTTAACAGAGTCTCAGTATGTAGCTCTGGGCTGTCCTGGAACTATGTAGACCAGGCTGACCTTGAACTCACAGAGGTCTACCTGCCTCTGGCTCTTGTTTTACTCATAAAAGGTGAGTCCTAGAAGTGTGCTGGCTAGCCAGTCTGGCCAAAATGGCAGCTTCAGGTTCAGTGAGAGGTCCTGTCTCAAGGGAATAAAGTAGAAAGAGATGGAACAAGACATCTGACATCCCCTCAGACCTCCACACATACGCACGTGTGCACCAGCATGCATACATGTGGACATACACATAATCCTTTAGAAAAGGTTTGTTTTTTGTTTATTTATTTATTTATGTTTTTTTTTTTTTGAGAAAGAGTTTCTTTGTGTAGCCTTGGCTGTCCTGAACTCACTTTGTGAGCCACCACATGTTTGCTGGGAACTGAACTCAAGACTTCTCAGAAGAGCAGCCAATGTTTTTAACTTCCGAGCCATAACATGCCTGCCCCAACCCACCTCCACCCATTTCAAGTTTGTGTGTGTGTTTTTGTTTGTTTGTTTGTTTTTGAGACAGGGTTTCTCTGTGTAGCCTTGGCTGTCCTGGACACACTTTGTAGACCAGGCTGGCCTCGAACTCACAGCAATCTGCCTGCCTTTGCCTCCCGAGTGCTGGGTTTAAAGGTGTGCACCACCACGCTGGCCCGGTTTTAGTTTTATTAACAACAAAATAGGCTTAGTGACATGAAATACTTGATTAAATCACATTAAGTGGTAAGTAAAGGAGCCAAGATCCAATGAGGCCTTCGTATGGACGACACTATCTTAGTGACTTAGAATGACAGAGATCCTTACAATATATAACCTGTGCTATAGGCATACAGAGGGAGGGCACTCAGCTCAAACTGGCATGCCAATAGTAGACGTTAAAGAAAATGTCTTCAGGGCTGGAGAGATGGCTCAGTGGTTAAGAGTCCTGTCTGCTCTTCCAAAGGTCCTGAGTTCAATTCCCAGCAACCACATGGTGGCTCATAACCACCTATACTGAGATCTGGTGCTCTCTTCTGGCATGCAAGCTCACAAGCAGGCAGAACACTGTGTAAATGATAGAAAAATAAATAAATAAATATCTTCAGTAGGGTCCTTTTTTCCCCTGCAGGCAGGGTCTCTATATTTTGCCCAGGCTGGCCTTGACCTGGGGAAAACCCAACTACAAGAACAAAGTTTTAAAACAAAACAAAACCAAAAGATAATTTTGCTCACAATTAACTCCTAGAACTAACCTGTGTTTCCTACTATGAAAGCACTTAAAACTGGAATCAGAACAAATCTAAGAATTCTGATGGGCTGTATGCAAATGCTACGTTTGCTTTAACTCATTTCTCCAGCTGAGAAACAGACATGGCTCTCCCAAATCGCCCAGGTTCAACGACCGAAAAAATAATGAAACCTTTTTAAGTTGTTTGAACGAGGAGTCAGCGATGGCTAGAGAATTTTACTACGTGCCAAGTGAGATTCACACCTATTTCAAATTTTTCACAATAGTTTCCGCACGAAGGTAATTCCACTGTAAACCTTTCCTCCCGTGCTATCTGGACGCCTCCCCTAAACTTCTAGCAACAGAAACAAAACAAAACAAAGCAAACTAAGAAGGCCTAGCGGGCTCTTGAATGGGCGGGAAAGGCACAGAGGCGCGGAATCACTCTCGTCCATTGGCTCACTCTGCTGTTGTTGCCAGCTTCCCGCCTTGGGTGCCGCCGGCAATGTTTTCATTGGCTGTCCTCCTCTCATTGGTTCATTCCTCTGCTCATCAGAATTCCACGCAAACTGAGAGGCGGAGAGCTCGTCAATCGGGGTTGGAGGCCCCACCTCCAAGTGCCGTGTGCAAAAAACAAACAGCCGTTAGGGAGGCGGCACCCGGGGGGGCGGAGTTATGGCTAGAAGGAGGCGTACCATTGGCCCGCCGCCGAGGTTCAAACGAACAACGTGAGTGGCTATTGGTCGCGGCAGCGTGAGGCGGGTCCCGGGCATTGTCCGGTTCTGGCAGCGACGGTCCGGCTGCGAGAGCGGCGGCGGCGGCGGCGCGGGGCGGCAGTGGGCGTCGCGCGGCCAAGACCATGGTAAGTGCAGGGTCGCGCGGGGAGTAGGCGCGCGGAAGGCCCGGACGGCGCCTCCACCTGTGGAGCCGTGGGTGGGCGGTGACGTACGCACCGCGACAGGAGAGGCAGGAGCAGGGGGGCGGGCTCTGTGGCGCGCGGAGGAGGGAGGTCGGGCTGAGTCTCCATCTCCGCGGTTACGTAATCCCCCTGCAGGAGATCTGGAGGCGTTCTGGTCCTGCCCACCAGAACCGCTTGGTCCGGTCGCTGTTGGCTGGTTCTTCCCCGACATCTTTGCAATAGGAGTTTATTTGCATGGCTTCATTTTAAAGTATCTTTTCATTCTGTAGTTTATATCTTAGTTTAAAGCGGCTTCTAAAGAACGAAAGTGAGTAGAACTTTAGCCCCATTCTAAAACTGAGGGGAAGGAGAAAGTGCTAAAAAGCAACAACAGAAACTTATGCGTTGCATCAAGATTGTTACTGTATTTATGTCCGATTCCTTGTTTGACGTATCCTTTAGCTGTTACAGAAGTAGCATGCCTTCCCAGTAAGGAATCTCTCCACATATTTAGGGATTAGTTATAATTAAGAAAAAGCTCTTTGCCGGGTATGTATGGTGGCGCACGCCTTTAATCCCAGCACTCGGGAGGCAGAGGCAGGCGGATCGCTGTGAGTTCGAGGCCAGCCTGGTCTACAAAGCAAGTCCAGGACAGCCAGGACTACAAGAGAAACTCTGTCTCGAAAGCCCCCCCCCCCAAAAAAAAAGAAAGAAAGAAAGAAAAAAAGAAAAAAGAGAAAAAGCTCTTTAATGACGCTTGTCCGGTTGGGCTGACAACCGAAGATCTTATTAATTTTGTACACTTTAGGCGTGTGCGTTCCACAGACACATCCTGAAATCTCTTTATGGGTCCCAGGTTACACTTCAATCAATTTAAGCAGAGTGTGGAGTCGGCAAGGCTAGCAACTTAGGCGGATAGATTTATACAGTAAAAATATTACATATTGTCAGGATTACTTTTAAGTATGTCAGTGTTCTTTTTCCAAGTAGTTGTTACCCAGGGCCATCTTGCCCACCTGGCAGAATTATGCTTTTTTCCTGATAAGAGCACAGGGGAGTAAATGGCTGAGTGGTACTTATTGATGGCAGGGACCCTATTCTGCCCACTGGAGCAGGGTTTGTTTGGGTATGGAAATCTGGGCCTAACTGCTGGCCATAAATCAATGCTGTCTCCTTTGTCATGGGAATGGAGTCTAATTGGCTGGTCAGTCTTGGTGAACAAACAATTACATCCTACCATCTTAAATTTCACTTATCCCTAATAGGCCTGGTTAGCATACTACTTGTCTTGGGGATATTTTGGAGGCAATGCTCCTTTAGCTAATTTCACTTGTGTCACTGTCTCCTGAGCAAACCTATTAGTATATCCATTATAACATAAATATTACTACTTTGAGTTTTATCTACATCTTCACAAGACAGTTACCTTCAACAGGTACTTCATGCCACAAATAATATCATTTGTCTTGTGTTGCTAATGACATGTGAGGTGTTTAATAGATCAAGTAGAAACAGATTGGCTAATGGAAAGTTTCCAAGTTTGGACTGTTAAATTCTCAAACTTTGAGCCAGGTGTGGTGGCACACGCCTTTAGTCCCAGGACTGGGGAGGCGGATTGCTGTGAGTTGGAGGCCAGACTGGTCTACAAAGTGAGTCCAGGCCAGCCAAGGCTACACAGAGAAACCCTGTCTCGAAAAAACAAAAACAAACAAACAAACAAACAAACCCTCAAACTTTGAGCTAGAAAAGTTCTGTCTTTGCAGTTGTTACATGTGGATTATGGGGAGTACTCTGACAAGCAGCAGGGGTTCCTTCTTGTAAATAAATTAATATGCTCAAGCAGTTGATTTTCGTGATCCTTGTTTTTCTTAAAAATTCTAGTGATAGATTTTTAATATCCATTTAAAACTATGGACACATTAACTTAAAATATAAAATAGTGGATATGTTGAGCTTTGTGGTGCTTGTCTTTAATCCCAGCGCTTAGGAGGCAGAGGCAGGAGGATCTCTGAGTTCAAGGCCTGGTTTATTGAGTAAGTTCCAGGACAGCCAGGGCTATACAGAGAAACCTTGTCTTGGGAAAAGAACAAAACAAAAAAAAAAAATACTGGACAAATGCATTGGTTGCCTTTGGTAAATATTTTTTTTAATTGGCAGGAAATAATAGTGTATCAATTAGAGTAATAGAAAGGTATCCAGTTTTCAAATTTTTAAAGATTTATTTATTTGTTGTTATGTATACAGTATTCTGCCTGCTGGAACACCTGCAGGCCAGAAAAGGTCATCAGATCACATTATAGGTGGTTGTGGTTGCTGGGAATTGAACTCAGGACCTCCAGAAGAGCAGTCAATACTCTTAACCTATGAGCCATCTCTCCAGCCCCCAGTTTTCAATTCTTTGGGGAATGAAAATATATTCCAATGTACTCTTTTCCCACTGTATAAACTCCCCCACCCCACCCCCTCCCTAACAGGGTATCTCTGTGTAGCCTTGGCTGTCCTGGGCTCGCTTTGTAGGCCAGGCTGGCCTCAGATTCACAGAGATCCACCTCCCCCCTTGTCGCCCCAAATGCCAGGATTACAGAGGTGCCATGCCTGGCTTGTCTAGAAACTTTTAACCAAGAAGTTTAGGATAAGAACTATTTTAAATGTAAAGTTTAAACAATTATATATGGTTTGGGAGGTAACAACTTATTGTTTGTTTCTATAAGTTTACTTTTATCACTATATTTTAAAAAGGTATCCAGAATCTGTATATTAGAAGTAGTAGCCGTTCAAGTCAGGTGGTGGTGGCACACGCCTTTAATCCCAGCACTTAGGAGGCAGAGGCAGTCAGATTGCTGTCAGTTCGAGGCCAGCCTGGTCTACACAGTGAGTCCAGGACAGCCAAGGATACACAGGGAAACCCTGTCTCGGAAAAAAAAAAAAAAAAAAAAAAAAACAGAAGTAGTCATTCAATAGGTTGTGGTCTTCCAGATCCTACTACCACAGGAGTCTAACTTAACTGTGTAGCCCAGGCTGGCCTAGAACTTAGTATGTAACTTAATCTCTAACTGAGAAAAGGCCTGTCTCAGACTCTGGAATGGTAGGAACACAGGCTGTGACACTTACTTGGGCTTTGGAGTGTCTTTAATGATGTTTCTGTATCATAATCTCCTTGCCCGTGGTGGTTTTTATAATCCTGCTGGGCTAGACAGATAGCTCAGTGGTTAAGAGGATTGCTATTCAGATGACCTAGGTTCAATTCCCATCACATGGCAGCTTGCAACCAGACCTGGAAAATCCACTACCCTCTTCTGACTTCCATGGGTGTCAGGCATATACATGGTGCACAGACATACATGCAGGCAAAGTACACATAAAAGGATGAAATTAATATTTTTAAATTTTTATTTAAAAATGTTGAGCTTTTTGCTCTTGATCTTTGTTTACAGCAGCTAGTAACAATACCAAAGCTTGGGTGCTACGAAATCTTGAAATTCCCTCCCTTAGTTCACTAATGTGACGCCTTTAAACTCAGTTTTTCATAACATTTTAGTACATATACAAAATATAGACAATTATAATATGAATGGGACATTATGTTTATAGCATATAATGTCTTAGTACATTTCCCAATAGAATCGTTGTTCCCATCTGAATCCTTGTATCATCTTTGTTGTCTTTTTCTTTCTTTTTTTTTTTTATAGTTTCTCTGTGTATCCTTGGCTGTCCTGGATTCGCCTTGTAGACCAAGCTGGCCTCGAACTCACAGAGATCCACCTGACTCTGCCTCCCAAGTGCTGGGATTAAAGGTGTATGCTACCATGGCTGGCTTGTTGTGCATTTCTTTTTTTTTTAATTAATTTATTCATATTACATTTCAATTGTTATCCTATCCCTTGTATCCTCCCATTCCTCCCTCCCTCCCTCCCACTTTCCCCTTACTCCCCTCCCCTATGACTGTGACTGAGGGGGACTTCTTCCCCCTGTATATGCTCATAGGGTATCAAGTCTCTTCCTGGTAGCCTGCTATCCTTCCTCTGAGTGCCACCAGGTCTCTCCATCCAGGGGACGTGGTCAAATGTGGGGCACCGGAGTTTGTGTGAAAGTTAGTCCCCACTCTCCACTCAACTGTGGAGACTGTCCTGTCTTCTGTATTTCTGATTGTGCTCTATTCTTCTGAGCTTCCACCAAAACTGTTGAGCTGTGTTTACAACATCCCAGGGCTTCTCTAGCCCGCATCTCCAAAGTTCTTCCACATTGCCTCCTCTAGGCTAGTTCCAGAAGCCCGAGAGGTACAGCTCAAGTTTGGTCATGGCAGTAGCCCCACTCCTGGAACTAAAATTCTCTAGTACTTACTTTTCTGATCACCATGGCCAACTTCTTGACAGAAAGGTTTAAAAAAAGGAATGATTTTGTTTTGTTTTGTTTTTGAGACAGGATTTCTGTGTGTAGCCTTGGCTGTACTGGACTTGCTTTGTAGACCAGGCTGGACCTTGAACTCACAAAGATCCACCTGCCTCTGTCTCCCAAGTGCTGGTATTAAAGGCCTGTGCCACCACGCCTGGCAAGGAATGATTTTGGCTCATGGCTTCAGATGATTCAGCCCATGCTCACTTGGTCCCATGTTCTTGGGCAAAGCATTATGGTAGCATTCATGGCTGGCCAGGAAGCAGAGAGTGAAACAGAAAGCAGCCAAGGATAACATACTCTGTAAGGACGCATCCTCAGTGCTCAACAGGAATATCCTTCATTTCTGTCTTACCACCACCTAAAGAGTGCTACCATCGCTAGGTGTGGTGGTGCACGCCTTTAATCCCAGCACTCGGGAGGCAGAGGCAGGCGGATCGCTGTGAGTTCAAGGCCAGCCTGGTCCAGGACAGCCAAGGCTACACAGAGAGACTCTGTCTCAAAAAAACAAAAAATAAAATAAATAAATAAATAAAATAAAAAGAGTGGTACCACTTAGGAACCCAGGCTTCCGTTCAGTCCTTTATTGATTCTGTGTGGATGTTGTAAACAATGCGGCTATGAACATAGCTGCCCAAGTACCCATTTGCGTCTTGGCTTGTTTGGGATATAATAACTAGAAGTGGAATTGCTATATCGTGAGACACATCATTTACTTGGTTTCAGTATTGGTTTTGGTTAGCCCAGTTTTTGATAATATACTTCTTTTTTTCTCTCAAAAGAGCTAAATTCTCAATTTTCTATGGAAATATTATGCTGACTTTTAAAAAAGTTAACTGTTAACCAAGCCTTGATGGCTCATGACTTTACCCCAGCATTTAGGAAACAGAGGCAGGCTGATCTCCGAGTTTGAGGCTCACCTGGTCTACAGAGAAAGTTCTAGGCTACATAGAGAAACCTTGCCCTGAAAAAACAAAAAAAGTTAAATGTTTCTGAAATGCATGAAACTTACATGATCAATCAGAAATTTGCAAGATATGTCTAAATTTATAGATAGCTTACATTTTGAATAAGTTAATGTTTCATTTTAGTATGTTAATAAGAGGAAATACATATTTACAGTGACATAGGAGATCACCTAGATACATTAAGTTTTTAGTTATTAATAGATATTTTTACCCAAAGTAAAACTAGAATTTTGTTTTGTGACTTTGGTTTTTTTTTTTTGTTGTTTGTTTGTTTGTCGAGACAGGGTTTCTCTGTAGCCTTGGCTATCCTGGACTCACTTTGTAGACCAGGCTGGCTTCGAACTCACAGCGATGCGCCTGCCTCTGCCTCCCGAGTGCTGGAATTAAAGGCGTCCGCCACCATGCCCGGCATGACTTTGTTTTTTGAGGTAACATTTTCAACTCCAAATTCTCTTCCTCTAGGCTGGAGGCAAAGCTGGAAAAGATAGCGGGAAGGCCAAGGCCAAAGCGGTGTCTCGCTCACAAAGAGCTGGGCTACAGGTAATGGATGGACCAAGTCTGTCACAGCTCATTATTTTCTTTGTCTTTGCGATTCATGACCCAGAGATATTTCATTAATTACAGAAATATCCTTTTATTATGATACTCCTTGAGTGTCAGATTAACTGGTTAAGACTTAAATTTAAATCATAAAGTAAGCCATTCATTTGTATTTTATAGGAGAATAGGATATCTTAATGAATTTGTTGATTCTCCCCCCCCCCCCCCCCATTAGTATCTGTTCTTGGGCATGAATGCTAAGTTAGCAGTTACGAATGTTTACTGCTCTTGTAGCCAGGCTGTGGTGGCATACCACTCAGGAGCCAGAGGCAGGTGTATCTCTGTGACTTTGAGGCCAGGGCTACACAGAGAAATGCTGTCTTGAAAAACCGAAAAAGAAAAAAGAATGTGTACTGCTTTGTAGAACACTTGGGTTTGGTCCCCAGCACCCGTATCGGAAGGGTAGCAACCACCTGTAACAACACCTGCTCCAGGGAGACACACATAACTTTGAGACAGAGTTTCTCTGTGTAGCCTTGGCTGTCCTGAACTCACTTTGTAGACCAGGCTGGCCTCGAACTCACAGAGATCCGCCTGCCTCTGCCTCCAGAGTGCTGGGATTAAAGGCGTGTGCCACCACACCCAGCTCAAGACACACATACTTTAAAGTAAATCTTTTTTTTTTTTTTGAGACAAGATTTCTCTTGTAGTCCTGGCTGTCCTGGACTTGCTTTGTAGACCAGGTTGGCCTGGAACTCTCAGAGATCTGCCTGCCACTGCCTCCCTAGTGCTGAGACTAAAGGCATGCACCACCATGCCTAATGCTCCCAAGTATCTTGAATTTCTTGTATCTGAATTATTACAACTTTAACCTACAAGCTCAACTTTTCCAGATGAGTAAAATTTCAAGTCACTCCCTACATATTATAAGGAATACTTTAAAGAGGGCTGGAGAAGAGTGGCACACTGCTGTTGTACTGGAGGACCTGGCTTTGATTCTCAGAACCCACCTGCCAGCTCACAACCATCTGTAACTCCATTTCCAGGGCATCCAACACTCTTATGACCTCTTTGACCAGGCATACATGTGGTAAACAGACATAAATGTAGGGAAAACACTTATACCTGTAAAATAAAAATAGATTTTTTTTTTTTTTGGTTTTATTTGTTTTGAGACAGGTTTTCTCTTTGTGTAGCTCTGGCTGTCCTGGAACTCACTCTGTGGACCAAGCTGGCCTCAAACTCAGAGATCTGCCTGCTTCTGCCTCGCAAGTGCTGGAATCAAAGGTGTGCTTCATTGCTGCCTGGCTAAAAATAATTATATCTTTAAAAAAATAAATAGGGTTGGGGATTTAGCTCAGTGGTAGAGCGCTTGCCTAGCAAGTGCAAGGCCCTGGGTTTGGTCCTCAGCTCTGAAAATAAAATAAAATAAAATAAAATAAAATAATGGGCCCAGTCTTGCAGAATGTAGGCAAGGACTGAGCTACATTCCAGGCCAAGTTACTTATTTTTATTTTATGTATGTGGGTGTTTCGCCTGCTGTTTGTCTGTGGAGCATGTACAGACAATGCCCAAGAAGAAGAAAAGGAGAGAGAGATCCTGGAACTGAAATTACACATATACCATGTTGGTGTTCAGAGCTGAACCCAGGCCCTCTGCAAGGGCAGCAAATGCTCTAACTACTGAGCCATTCCTCCAGACTCACTAAACACTTTTTTGTTTTAAAGATTTATTTATTATTTATACAGTATTCTGCCTGCATGTGAGCCAGTAGTCCAGAAGAGGGCACCAGATCTAATTATAGATGGTTATGTGCCACTGTGTGGTTGCTGGGAATTGAACTCAGGACCTTTGAAAGAACACCCAGTGCTGTTAACCTCTGAACTATCTCTTCAGCCCCCCATGAAACATTTTTTAAAAGGGAAATTAGGATTACTCAATGAGATGAGCACTTGCTGTCAAGCCTGATGACCTGACCTGAGTTAAATTCTCAGGACCTACATAATGGAAGGAGGTAACCAGCTCTAAATAAATCATTTTTAAGAGAAAAATTGTCCGTACTGTGTGATGTTTTGCTTGTGTGTGTTTTTGTTTTTGTTTTTTCACAGAGCTTCCCTTTGTAGCCCATGTTAGCCTCCTGTCTAAGGTATGCACCACCACAACAGCAAAATCAGGTTTCTTATGGCAAACATGTCAGCAAGTAGATGACATAATGTATGTGACACGGAAGGCAGAGGGATAGGAACTTAAGCTCTTTCTTCTGTTAGTTTAATGGTAGGCCTAATAAATGTTTATTAGGCTTATAATTATTACCGTGGTTATTATTTACCCATGTTCACAATCAATACAGACAGACACATGATATAGTTTAGAACAGCCTTTATATACCCTGGGGTATGACAGACATTCCCTCCTAAGCTACCTTCCACTATCTCCCAGCCTCCATCCCATGCGGTCTGCTTCGAATACTTTCTGTTTAGGCTACCTTCCGTCCATATTCCCAAAATACTTGCTAATGTTGTTCACCTGGGCCATTTCTTTCATGTGGCACTTCAGAGTTCCTCCTCCTTCCTCCTTCAGAGTCTCTCTGCTTCTTCCCAAGGTCATCTCTGTGGGCAAGCTCTTGAACTTTTGCTCCTCCCCTTCCTTGTGCCATGCCCAGGTGTAGGCCCTTTATTCAGCCAGTTAGGGAGGCAAGGTTACATAGCAATGCTTGGGGTATGTGAGATTGTGCTCAGGGCAGCAGCTAGATCTTGGGAGCCAGTAATTAGTATCAAAATACATAGCACCAGACCAACCTCCAACAGTTCTTTTATTTTAATTTTATGTGTATGAATGTTTGACCTACATGTGTTTACACTATGTGTGGAGGTCCAAAGAAAGCACTGGAATCACTGAAATTCGAGCGAGCTGTATGTGTGTGCTGGGAACCAAACCCAGATCCTCTGCAAAGGTGGTGTGGGCCCTAACCACTGAGTCATCTGCAGTTCGGCGACTTAGCTTTAAAGCATACATTATAATTTTAGGGCACTACTTAAATCCTCTGAATTTATTTCAAGTGTATTTAAACTGTGACAGTAGTCACGTGGAGACTGTTGCATTGGTTTAAGAAACAAAGGGTGCCAGTTGGTGGTGACAACACGCCTTTAATCCCACTTGGGAGGCAGGGGCAGGTGGATCTCTGAGTTCAAGGCCAGCCCTACGGGTCAGGTTCCACAACAGCCAGGGCTGTTACACAGAGACACCCTGTATCAAAATAACAAAGAGCAACTCTCTGTAACTCTAGTTCCAGGGCTTCTAATAATCTCACACAGATATACATGTTGACAAATCACTAATGCACAAAAAATAAAATAAATAAATTGAAAAAGAAAAAAGAAGAGAAGGGCTGGTGAGAGGGACTAACATGTAAAGGCATAATACCCAGGACCCAAATGGTAGATAAATACTTTAGTGTGGTTTGAAAGAATTAAAAACGGGACTGGAGAGATGGCTCAGAGCTTAAGAGCACTGTCTGCTCTTCCAGAGGTCCTGAGTTCAATTCCCAGCAACCACATGGTGGCTCACAGCTATCTTTAGGGTGATCTAGCGCCCTTTTCTGGCCTGTACATGTACATGCAAATGTGCAGGAAGAGCACTGTACACATAGTAAATAAATAAATAAACAAATCTTTATTTAAAAAAAAAAAAGCCGGGCGTGGTGGCACACACCTTTAATCCCAACACTCGGGAGGCAGAGGCAGGCAGATTGCTGGGAGTTCGAGGCCAGTCTGGTCTACAAAATGAGTCCAGGACAGCCAGGGCTGTTACACAGAGTAACCGGGTCTCAAAAGAAAAAAAAAAAAAAAGAATTAAAAGCATGTATGTAGCTGGGTAGTGGTGGCACACACCTTTAATCTGGCACTTGGGAGGTAGGCAGATCTCTGCTCAAAGCCAGCCTGGTCTACAGATCAAGTTCCAGGACAACAAGGGCTAACCAAAGAAACCTTGTCTCAAGAAACAAAAAAACAAAAACCAGTCAATTCATGTAGGGGTTGGAGAGACAACTCAGTGGTTAAGAGCACTGACTGCTCTTTCAGAGTTCCTGAGTTCAATTCCCAGCAACCACATGGTGGCTCACAACCGTCTATAATGTGATCTGATGCCCTCTTCTGGCCTGCAGGTGTAAATACAAGCAGAGCACTCACGTACATAAAATAAATTTTTTTTTTTTTTTTTGAAAAGAGCACTAGTATTTCTTCCCGAGAGCATGGGTTCAGTTCCCAGCACCCAAATGGCAGTTACACCTGTCTGTACCTCTCCTCTCCTTCCAGGGGATCAAACATGCAAGTGGTATGCAAATATACATGCAGGCAAAATACCCATACATATAACATTTAAAAGATAAAATGAGGGGGTAGGAGAGAGAGCTCAGTGCTTAAGAGCACTGACTGCTCTTCCAAAGGACCCAGGATCAGTTCCCAGTGCCCACATGGCAGCTCACACTGTCTGAAACTCCATTACCAAGGGATCTGACACCTTCACAATAATGCATATAAAGTAAAAGTAAGTAATTTAAAATGAAACTAAGGGAGTGTTTCCTGTGATGCCAGCTGCTTTGGAGGCTGAGGCAGAAGGATCACAAATTCAAGGCCAACTTTGGCTAAATAGTGTCTTCAAGACTAGGACAGCTTGTAATCTCAGTACTCGGGGGATTTCTGCAACTTGGAGGGCCACCCATACTCCATAGCAAGAGCAAAGAATTAGTAAGAAACACAAGAGCATTGATGGTCCCTTTCCAAAGATTTTTCCCTTATTTTGTTTGGGGGCCAGCATTTATAGACAGAGTCTTGCAGCCTGGTTGTCCTCAGGCTAGTGATTAGAATGCCTTCTCTCCCAGCGCGGGGGTCCAGTGGTATACCACTGGGTTCTGATAGTCCGCTTGGTCTTGTACATATGACCATAGCACACAGGACGTAGGGAGTCAGAGGCAAGAGAATCAAGGTCCAGGGCAGCCGGAGAATTTAGCAAGACCCTGTCTTTGTTTTTCAAGACAGGGTTTCTCGGGCTGGAGAGATCTCAGTGGTTAAGAACACTGTTCATCTTGAGGTCCTGAGTTTAATTCCTGCCAACCACATACATGGCTCACAACCATCTATACTGGGATCTGATAGCCTCTTCTGGCATGCAGGTGTACATGCAGATAGAGCACTCATACATTAAAAAAAAAAAAAAGGACAGGGTTTCTCTGTGTAGCCTGGCTGTCCTGGAACTTGCATGTAGACCATGCTGGTCTTGAACTCAAAAGATTCACCTGCCTCTGCCTCCTGAGTACCGAGATTAAAGGTGTGCCCCACCCCTGCTGGGCTATCAAGACCCTGTCGTTTTGTTTTGTGGTTTTTGGGATGTGTGTGTGTGTGTGGGGGGGGGTTCTCTGTGAAGCTCTGGCTGTCCTGGAGTTGCTTTGTAGTCCAGGCTGTCCTCGAACACACATCAGTCCACCTGCCTCTGCCTCCAGAGTGTAGAGACTAAAGGCATGCGCCACCACACCCAGTGACTTAAAGACCTCATTGTAGGGCAGGAAAGGCTCAGCTGTTAAGAGAACTGGCTATTGTTCCAGAGCGTCCTGGTTGGATCCCAGCACCCCTGTGGCAGATCACAACTGTTCTCCAGTCTTAGGGCATTCGGCGACCTCTACAGGACCTAGCATCACATATTTTGTGCCCATACACATAAATAAATTAATTAATTTAAAATAAAGTTCTTTATAGTCTCTAAGACTTAGTAAGAGATGGTTTGGGGGTCCTGTTATCTGACAGACTGCATACTTTACAAATTACACAAAACCAGGAGTAAGGCATTGATTGTGCTCTTAAAAAAAATACAACTAGGGGGCCTGGAGAGATGGCTCATCGGTTAAGAGCACTGTCTGCTCTTCCAAAGGACCCAGGTTCAGTTCCCAGCACCCACATGGCAGCTCACAACTGTGTGTAATTCCAGTTTCTAGAGGATCTGACACCCTCACACCAATTCACATAAAATAAAATTAACTGAATTAAAAAATATATATTACAACTAGAGGCTAGAGAGGTAGCCCAAAGTTAAGAGCATTGTCTGCTCTTCCAGAAGTTCTGAGTTCAATTCCCAGCAACCACGTGGTGGCCCACAACCATCTATAATGTGATCTAATGTCCTTTTCTGGTGTGCAGGCATATATGGAGGCAGAACACTGTATAAACAAACAAATCTAAAAGAAAGAAAAAAAATTATAACTAGCTGGGTGTGGTGGTGCACACCTGTTATCCCAGCACTTGGGAGGCAGAGGCAGGTGGATCTCTTGAGTTTGAGACCAGCCAGCCTGGTCTACAGAGTAAGTCTAGGACAACCAAAACTACACAGAGAAACCCTGTTTCGAAAAAGCAGAAAAGGCGGGGAAAGGAAAAGAAAAAGAAGGAAAATTATAACTAATTCTGGAGATGCTCTTTCCCCCTTGAGAATGAAGTCTACAAGTGACCTCTAGAGTTGGTAACTGAAATATCATGGACTTCTAAAATAGTATTTATCAGAGGCCAGATCTGAGTTGGGAAAAGTGAAAACAGAAAACTGAGTTGCATCCCAGCACTTTGGAGGCAGAGGCAGTCGGATCTCTGAGTTCAAGGCCAGCCTGGTCTACAAAGCAAGTCTAGAACAGCCAACGCAACATGGAGAAAGCCTGTCTCAAACAAACAAACAAACAAAAGTCAGTTGCAGGTAGCATATACCCAGAAAGCCAGTGCTGCAGACATTGTCTTAAGTGGATTGAGAATTTGAAGGAAGCCTTGAGACGCAACCCTATCTTAGACAAGTGTATAAATAGATATAAGCTGAGGGGTGATGGCGCACACCTGTAATCTTAGCACTCCAGAGGCAGAGACAGGCAGATCTTGAGTTTGAAGCCAGCCTAGTCTACAGAGTGAGTTCCAGAATAGCCAGAGCTACCCAGAGAAACCCTGTCTCAAAAAGCAAAAATAAAAAACAAAAAATACACATAAAAGTTAGGGTTTCAGGATTTGTTTTTGAAATTTGCCTTTGAAAAACAGGTAATTAGCCAGGCGTGGTGGCGTACATCTTTAATCCCAGCACTCAGAAGGTAGAGGAAGGCAGATCTCTGTGAGTTGGAGGCCAGCCTGGTCTACAAAGAGAGTTCCAGGACAGGCAGGGCTACACAGAGAAACCCTGTCTAGAAAATCCAAAACCAAACCAAGTACATAGATAGCAGCCAGAAAGGAAGCAATTCGCATTGTTGAAAGGCAGTAAAGTGACTGGAGAGTGGTGTCTTGGAATGTAGCTCTGTGTAGAGCTACTTTGCATATGCAAGGCCCTGGGTTGTATTACCAACACCCCAAAACTAGAACAAATATCACAATGAAAGAGTGGGACTGATTTTCCTTAACTATCATGTGACCTTTGAAACTGAGGAAAGAACAGAATTAGCGTCAGAGGAAAATGGTGGAGGTCCAGAGTCATGTGGCTTTTATGTGAAAATATTTGATTAGATATGGTTGTGATTATTGGGCTGTGTTGAGCCTGTAATTGGTAACAGCATGGTATAGTTATAATTTTACAGTCAAACTATGTTGTCTAAAACTTGAAAATTTGAGGCTAATTACAGCACAGAGACCCTAGCCAAGACTGTTCATTACCAAGTAAATTTGCCCTGTAGCAAGAATTGCTAAGCCTTCAGTTACACTCAACCATGTATTGTCAAAACTCTGCAACGCTTCCCAACAAGACATCTCTTTTTCAGTTTCCTGTGGGCCGCATCCACAGACATTTGAAGACGCGCACCACAAGCCATGGACGGGTGGGTGCCACTGCTGCTGTGTACAGTGCCGCAATTTTGGAGTACCTCACAGCTGAGGTTTGTGGAGGATGACCTGGGTGGGAATCCAAAGGCTGCTCTAAACTAAATGCCTGAGAGTGCCAGAGAGGATACTTGTTGAGAGATTAATGCACTTTTGGTTTTGCTTCTTTTGGGTTTTTGAGAGATGGTCTCTGTGTGGCCCTGGCTGTGCTTGAACTCACTCTGTAGAGCAGGCTGGCCTCAAACTTACAGATCCACCTACCTCTGCCTCCCAAGTGCTAGGATTAAAGGCGCCGCCACTTTTGGTTTTTTGAGCCTCATGTTGTCCAGTCTAGCCGCAGTATCCAACACAGCAGAGGATGACCATGTCTTCTGTTCCTTGTGTCCACCTGCTGGGGTTGCAGAGATAGACCTCTACGCTGCCTGCTTCCTATTTTGCTTTCTCTTGCTTTTTTCAAACAGCAGCTCATGCTGGCCTGGTGCTTGCTGGCCTGGTAATTACTCTGTGTGCTGCTTACTTTGGAGGGGTTTTGTTGCTTGATTGGGATTGGTAGAGACAAGGTAACTCTGGCTGATTGTAAATCTGTATAGACCAGGCAGTCTCATCAAGTTTTATTCTTTTTTTTTTTTTTTTTTTTTTTTTTTTGGTTTTTGGTTTTTCGAGACAGGGTTTCTCTGTGTAGCCTTGGCCATCCTGGGCTCACTTTGTAGACCAGGCTGGCCTCGAACTCACAGCGATCCGCCTGCCTCTGCCTCCCGAGTGCTGGGATTAAAGGTGTGCGCCACCATGCCCGGCTAAGTTTTATTCTTTTTTGTTGTTGGTGGTGGTGGTGGGTTTTTTTTGTGGTTTTTTTTTTTGTTGTTCTTGTGGGGTTTTTTTGTTTGTTTTTTGGTTTTTTTGCTTTTTCAAGACAAGGTTTCTCTATGCAGCCTTGGCTGTCCTGGACTCACTTTGTACACCAGGCAGGCCTTGAACTCAAAGCGATCCACCTGCCTCTGCCAAGTGCTGGGATTAAAGGCATGTGCCACTACGCTTGGCTACTCTGGGCCAATTTTAAAGAGTCTTGGTCATTTTTTAATGACATGATAAATAAGGGGACTGGAGATGGGGCTGGAAAGATGGCTCAGAGGTAAGAGCACTGGCTGCTCTTCCAGAGGTCCTGAGTTCAATTCCCAGCAACCACATGGTGGCTCATAACCATCTAGAATGAGATCTGGTGCCCTCTTATGTCATACAGGCTCACATGCTGGCAGAATACTGTCCACATAAAGTAAATAAATTAAAAAGCAGGGGGCAGGAGGGGAGGCATGGCTAGAGAGATGGCTCAGCAGTTAAGAGTACTGACTGCAGCTGGGTGTGGTGGCGCACGCCTTTAATCCCAGCACTTGGGAGGCAGAGGCAGGCTGATCGCTGTGAGTTCGAGGCCAGCCTGGTCTATAAGGTGAGTCCAGGACAGCCAAGGCTACACAGAGAAACCCTGTCTCAAAACAACAACAACAAAAAAGAGCTATACAATGCCATATTTAATATAATGAGGTGTTTTACCTTCCTGTATGTCTGTGTACCACTTGCATTCAGTGCCCACAGAAACCAGAGGAAAGTTTCAGATACTCTGGGTCTGGAGTTAAGGCTGGTTATGATCCACCATGTGGGTGTTGGAATTGAGCCAGTACCCTCTGGAAGAGCAACTAGACCTCTTTTTTTTGTTTTGTTTTGTTTTTCTTTTTTTTTTTTTTTTTTTTTTTTGCTTTTCGAGACAGGGTTTCTCTGTGTATCCTTGGCTGTCCTGGACTCACTTTGTAGACCAGGCTGGCCTTGAACTCACAGCGATCCGCCTGCCTCTGCCTCCCGAGTGCTGGGATTAAAGGCGTGCGCCACTACGCCCGGCCGCAACCAGACCTCTTAACCATTGAGGCATCTTGCCTGTCCTATCTTTTGTTTCTTTGAGGCAGCCTCGTAGGCCGCCCTAGCTGGCATTAGACTTGTAGTCCTGTCCCAGTCCCTCCAAGTCACTGAGATAACATATTTTACTCACAGCTAGCTAAAGTTTTTAGGGTAGCAGTAGACTTCTTACCAGTACAGCACAGTAAGAGGGTAGATATGTAAATAACTGTGTGAGGCCCTCTAGTTTTAGTTTTTTATGCTTTTAAGTTATTACTCCCTTTATTCTTAGACGTGGCCTCATTGTCAGTACACCATCATCATTTTCAACTGTCTTATATGTATCAAAACTCATAATTAACCATCAATTCTGGACTGCAAAGGTTGGGGGTAGTAGTTTTGCACCTGTTTTTATGTCTTTGTCCACCAGTTCAATAAAAACACAGGTGCTGGGGCTGGTGAGATGGCTCAGCGGTTAAGAGCACTGGCTGCTCTTCCAGAGGTCCTGAGTTCAGTTCCCAGCAACCACATGGTGGCTCCCAACCATCTATAGTATAATCTGATCATACTGTATACATAAAAAATATTAAAAAAATAAAACATAGGTGCTTCATAATACATTTTTTTAGAAAGTGAACATGCTTTAGGTATTTAAATTTGGAACTTCGATCTGGTGGTAATGGGGCACGCCTTTAATCCCAGCACTTGGGAGGCAGAGGCAGGTGGATCACTGTAAGTTTGAGGCCAGCCTGGTCTACAAAGTGAGTCCAGGACAGCCAAGGTTACACAGAGAAACCCTGTTTCGAAAAACCAGAGAGAGAGAGAGAAAGAGAAACAAAACAAAATTGTGGAGTTTTGTTATTTAGCAGAGATAAAATTGTGAACCCTAATCTAAGCGTTTATTTCAGCGGCATTCATTTCTCAGTCTTGGCTCTCACTAGAGCCTTTGGAGCGCTTTCAAAGCATGCTGGTATAGGGGAGCTTTGGTAGGCAGCAGGTATGCTCTGCTCACCCCGGACCAGCCAGAGGCCCAAGGTGAAGCACTAGCAGGTTGGACGCTTGCCCAGCAGTTGATTCAGATATAGAACACTGTCTGTGCTCTGCTTACATAAGGGTGCTCTGTGGAGTTACTTCTGTTATTTCTGTCAAACACGGAACAGAGTCAGAGCCACATACGGTGACGCACACCTTTAATTCCAGCATAGAAGGCAGAAGCAGGTGGGATCTCTGAGTTTGAGGCCAGCCAAGTAAGTCTACAAAAGGAGTCCAGGACAACGAGGGCTATTATACAGAGAAACTGGGTCTCAAAAAAAAAAAAAAAAAAAAAAAAAAAAAAGCGCAATAGGGCCAGTAGAGCTGATACAGGTTAAGACACATAACAAATGCTGTGTTAACTGGGCAAGCTGGTACACTGTAATCCCAAAACTACAGAGACTTTGGCAGAAGGAACGCCAGCCTCAGCTCCAAAGACTGACCCTTTGTTCAAAACCAGAGCAGCGGTGCGTTGCTGTGGTTGACTAGAACTGTGAAATGTCTTGAAATAGGGCTAGGGATATAGCTTAGTTGGTGGGGTGCTTGCCTAGCATACATGAAGCCCTGCGTTTAATGCCCAGTGCCACGTACATCGGGAGTGGTGGTGTGTAGCTGTACGCCTTGCTCTTGGAGATGCGGCCAGAAGGGTTAGAAAGTCATTGTCATCCCTGGCTACATAGCAAATTCACAGCCAGCCTGGGATATATAAGACTGCAAAAACAAAAGAAAATTTCTACTACAGAATAAAAGGCTCCTATCTTATTAGTTATAGGTCTTTGGGCTCACATTTGAGAAGATTTCTATGCAGGTAGGGGTGGTAGCACATGACTATAATCTCCAAACTTGGGAGGCGGGGCCAGGAGGATCAGAAAGCCAAGGGCAGCCTTAGATGCATGACCCTTTCCTTCTCAAAAAACAAACAAACAAACAAACAAACAACAACAACAGCAAAAAAAAACTTTTGGTTTGCTTTGTTTCTTTGAATGTTAAAGAGGTTCCGACTGAGGCCAGGTATGGTGATGCACGCCTTTAATTCCAGCACTTGGGAGGCAGAGGCAGGTGAATCTATGTGAGTTCCAGGCCAGCCTGGTCTACAAAGTGAGTCCAGGACAGCCAAGGCTACACAGAGAGACCCTGTCTCAAAATCCTCTCCACAAAAAAAAAAAAAAAAAAAAAAAAAGAGGTTTCAACTGTTACAGAAAGTGCACTTACTAAATTGTCTATATAGACAGCAAATGGGCTACATTAATATATCAAAATGTATGACTTCTAAATGTTCACTTCAGACTCTTGGCTAATCCCTTGGTTTTTGTGTATCAGGCATAACAGCACACACCTTTAATCCCAGCACCCAGGAGGCTGAGACAGAAAGATCATCACTGAGTTCAAGGCAGGCAGTGCTGCACAGCATGGCCCTGACTTTAAAAACAAAACAACTTTTTGATTTGGTTTGGTTTTTTGAGACAGGATTTCTTTGTGTACCCTTGGCTGTCCTAGACTTCACTTTGTAAGGCTGGCCTTGAACAGAGATCCACCTGCCTCTGTCTCCTGAGTGCTGCCATTAAAGGCGTGTGCTACCACCACTGGGCCAACTTTTTTTTTTTAGATTTATTTATTTATTATTATGCATACAGTACTCTGCCAGCCTATACATCTGCAGGCCAGAAGAGGACACCAGATCTCATTATAGATGCTTGTGAGCCCCCATGTGATTCTTGGGAATTGAACTCAGGACCTCCAGAAGAGCAGTCAGTGCTCCTCTGAGCCATCTCTCCAGACCCCTTAAATTCTTTTTTTTTTTTTTTTTTTTTTTTTTTCCCTTAATTTGATTTTTCAAGTCAGGGTTTCTCTGTGTAGCCTTGGCTGTCCCAGACTCAATTTGTAGACCAGACTGGCCTTGAACTCACAGAGATCCACCTGCCTCTGCCTCCCAAGTGCTGGGATTAAAGGCGTGCACCACTACTCCTTGCTCCAACGTTTTTTTTTAAGAAGCAGATTTTTGCACACTCTGTATTTGAGAGGGAATAAATATGGTGGGAGTTGAAAGTCACAGAGGCATACAGTGACACAGGAAAAACTGTTATGCACAGGAGCTAGAGAATTCATTCTCCTACACTCGGAAACCCACTGTTTCCCTATTATGTTATTTTATGGATGTGCTGTAGGTGCTGGAGTTGGCAGGTAATGCTTCTAAAGATCTCAAAGTAAAGCGCATCACCCCACGTCACTTGCAGCTTGCAATCCGAGGAGATGAAGAGTTGGATTCGCTGATAAAGGCTACCATAGCTGGAGGCGGTATGTACTATTAAGCCTAGTTTATTTCTTTTCTTTTTAAAAAAAGATTTATTAATTTTTTGTGAGTGTTCTGTTTGCATGCATACCTGCATGCCAGAAGAGGGCATCAGATCCCAGTATAGATATGATTGTGAACCATTGTGTAGTTGCTGGGAATTGAACTCAGGACCTCTGGAAGAGCAGATAGTACTCTTAACTGCTGAGCCATCTCTCTAGCCCCAAAGCTTAAATTATTTCTAACAAATATGTCATTCAGATCAGTGGTCCTGTTTATTGAATGATTAACTAGAAACCATATGGATTTTAATTCTGTAAGTGTTAAGTGTACTACAGCTCTGTTGGTAGTAGGGTGAACATAGGTCCTCATAAATGCTACAGGTAAACACTATAATTTGAGCCAAAATTCTGGGCCCTCTAAGCCTCTTTTCATAGTGATTTGAGTAAATATTTATTCTCTTGTCATGTGCACTGCTGCTTTTATTTTAGCTTATTCTTTATCTAGATGGTGCAATGGTTCAACCCTAAGGTTTAGTATATTTCCTATACATTGTGAACATGCTAGAGACATTACATGATCCAGAGGACTGTTTAGTGTGGCAGACTTGGCAAGACTCAAATAGTTCTGTCCTGGGGTCAGTAAAGGTGTGAGGTGAGTTGCTGACTCTCATCTATTATGAACATTCCTCACAGAACCTTGTGATAGCTGTCGGGAGCTATGTTTGCTAGTCCTACAGAAGAGCTCACAGGCTCCTGTGGCTTTAATAGGATCCAAAGGAGAAAAGGGATAGAACCTTAACTAAATTCCATCCTTTGAGGCCGGGTGTGGTGGCGCACACCTTTAATCCTAGGCAGAGGCAGGTGGATCACTGTGGATTTGAAGCCAGCCTGGTCTACAAAGTGAGTCCAGGAGAGGCAAGGCTACACAGGGAAACCCTGTCTTAAAAAACCAAAAATAAATAAACAAACAAACAATAAAAAAATTAAATTTCATCCTTTTTATAGCTGCTTTTTGACTTTAGCAGTAAAGCATTAAGATATGAAGAATTATTAAAAATAACAGTTGCTTAAAACTTTTGTTCCAGGAGTGATCCCGCACATCCATAAGTCTCTGATTGGGAAGAAGGGACAGCAGAAAACTGCCTAGGACATGAGCTGACCAGCGGCTCTCCCCTATCTGTAGCTGCAACAGAGGACACCTGTGGGTATGCAGAATTCTTAAGAACAGTCTAATGGGAAAGCATAGACAATTGCTGTAGACAAGATAAAAGAAGCATTTGTATGTTTTTAGACTTGCAAAGTTTGATAAGTCCTTTTCCCTGTGGTCACAATCATGTGTTGATTGGCCAAGTTTCTCCCTGTGTTTTATACAAAAATAGAATTGATAAAACATTTTTTACAAAATTAATTTGTCTCAATATTTCTTCATGATGTGTTGGAAATACGTTACTTACAGCTGGGCATGGCCATGTGGCCTGGGACCCCAGCAATTGGCAGACGCGGGCAGGGCCTTCAGGGTTCATGGTGACCTTTTCTAAAATTCTGGACTACAAGAGACTGTTTCAAAAAAAAGAAAAAGAAAGATTTTGTTCAGACATTGAAAATTTAAGTTGCAAATTATTCAGAATAATATTAAAGCAAAGACTGGACTGTATTGAGCCTTGGTTGGTACTGTTAGGTTGAATCGTGCATACAATCTTAATTTTTAGAAATATTACTTTATTACATGTGACTAAGAAAGAAAAACGCGTGGTGGCGCACGCCTTTAATCCCAGCACTAGGGAGGCAGAGGCAGGCGGATCGCTGTGAGTTCGAGGCCAGCCTGGTCTACAAAGTGAGTCCAGAATGGCCAAGGCTACAAAGAGAAACCCTGTCTTGAAAAAAAAACAAAAAAAAAAAAAAAAAAAAAAAAAGAAAAACGTTGTAAACTGATTCCAGCAGTGAAGAAATAAATGGTTTTTGCAAGGGCGTTAGACCCTGGGGATGTGAGTATTCAGGGTGCTTTACCCCATGCTGTTCTTGTGCTAACTGCTTTGCTCATTAAGGGATTTGTCATCTATTTTCTAGGCATGCTTCCTAGTGTCCACAGGACTTAATGATCTGCTGAGAAGCCTGTTGAGCTGGCGGATGGGACAGTGGGGTTAGGACATAAATCTAGGTTTTTCTGCCTCCAGAAGTGATGCTACTAAATCAAACTTTTCTGCTTTGGTCTTGGAATTCTATCTTTTTGTGGTCTCTCACTGATCCCAGGAACCTGCAGTAACTTCAAAGATGATGTAAATTAACTCACTAGCCAATGGGAGAGCCAAAATCTTGTTTTTCTTCAGTATAAGTGGTTGTGAGAAATGGGTGTTTTTGATATAACAATATCAAAACAATTCATATTTTGAAGAAATATTTTATTATGGAAATTCTGACAAATACACAGAAATAAAGAGAATAGCACTAGTGTGACAAAGCCATGTGTTCTGGTCTCCGAGATTTAGTTTTGTAGTCTGTTTTAACCATGTCCTACCTGCTACTACCAATGGAATGCTGTAAGTCCCGTTACAGTCTTTTCATATCTGTGTCCTATAGAGACTTACTCTGAGTCCACTAAAGACCTCTAAGACAACTAATGGTTTTATTACCAAGTACCATTCAGGCATATGTTTATTTGTTTGTTTTGTGGTTTTGATGTTTTTTTTTCCCAAGACAGGTTTTCTCTGTGTAGCCCTGGCTGTCCTGGATTTGCTTTGTAGACCAGGCTGGCCTCACAGAGGTCCGCCTGCCTCTGCCTCCCCTTGTCCTGGGATTACAGGTGTGCACCACTGTGCCCATCGACAGTTACTGTTTTTGGTTTTTTCCCCTACATTTTATTTGAATTAGGATCTAGACAAATTGGGGCTGGAGAGGTCACTCAGGTTAAGTGTACTGGCTGCTCTTCCAGAGATCCTGAATTCAATTCCCTGCAAACAACTGGTGGCTTATAACCACCTATAATGAGATCTGGTGCTACCTTCTGGAGTGTAGCCATGCATGCAGGTAGGACACTATATACATAGTAAATATCAATCTTTATAGTGGAAAAAAAGATCTAGACAAGTTCTATCTTGGTTTTGTGCCTGGTCTTGGCTTTTTTTGAGGCAGGGTCTCATATATAGCCCAGTGTGTCTGAGCTCACTGTTTGTCTAAGGATACACTTTGTTTTGTTTTTGTTTCTCGAGACAGAGTTTCTCTGTGTGGCCTTGGCTGTCCTGGACTTGCTCTGTAGACCAGGCTGGCCTTGAACTCACAGAGATCCACCTGTCTCTGCCTCCCAAGTGCTGCCTGGCTGAGGGTGCACTTTAAATGCGTGGTTCTCTTTCCTCTACCTCCTAGATGCCTAGATTATTGGTATATACCACCACATCCAGCCTGTATTTTGCATTTTTTAAGAACTTAAGTTCACTTGTTTAAGCTATAAGTATATTTTTCTTGTACTTTAATTTTTGAAGAAACTCAGTTCTGTAGAATTGTTACTGATTTACAGTTTTGTGTGTGTGTGTGTGTGTGTGTGTGTGTGTGTGTGTAGAAGCCAGAGATCAGCATCAGATGATTTCTCCTGTCACACTCCACCCTCCCTTTGAAGCAGGGTCCCACTGAACCCTGAACTTACCTATTCAGCTAGACTGGCTAGCCAAGGAACTCTGGGAATCTGCCTGGCTCCATCTTCTGGTGCTGGGTTACTACAGATGTGTGTCTCTGCGGGGTGTGTGTGTGTGTGTGTGTGTGTGTGTATGCTTTTTTAAAATTTGAGTATGTATAGTGGATATAAACATGTTTTTGTTTTGATCCCAAGTGTGGGATGTGAAACAGACTTGTGTAAGATTGTGCAGTGTTTTTCCGCTGAAAGCAGACTTGTGAGAGAACAGGTAATGTTTGTCCACTGGAAGAGGAACCACCTCTTGCAGGGGCATGGTCTTTGCTAACTGATAAACATCCTATATGGGCTCTCAGAAGATACACACAGCGCACGCACGCACACACGCATGCACGCACGCACGCACGCCCAAAGCAAGTGGCGGGGCCTTTTGGTCTTGGCTGTTCATCACTTCGAGACACTCCTAAAGAGTACTACTCTAGCAAATGCTTTGGGGTTCCAGGTTCTGGCTGCTGCTTCAGGTTCCAGCAGCTGTGGTTGCACTCACCTTTGCTGAATTGCTCGTTTGCTGATTAATGTGTCTCCTGGAATCCTGCCGACTGTGCCAGTGGAATCGTTCCAAGGAATTGAGTCTTAAAAGGTCTACTTAAAAGTCTTAAAAGACAGGCTGGAGAGATGGCTCAGAGGTTAAGAACCACTGACTGCTCTTCCAGAGGTTCTGAGTTCAAGTCCCAGCAACCACATGGTGGCTCATAACCATCTATGTTATCTGATGCCCTCTTCTGTCCTGAAGGTGCACATGCAGGCAGACACTGTATACATAATAATAAATCTTTTAAAAATTAATCTTAAAAGGCAGAGGCAGGTGGATCTGTGTTCCATGGCAGTCTGGTCTACAGAGTGAGTTCCAGGACAGCCAGGGCTACACAGAGAAACCTGGCCTGGGGTGGGGGTAGGGGGATTGTATCTTTGGTGGTGGTGCATGCCTTTGACCCCAGCACGTAGGAGGAGAGATGGGCTATAAGTTGAGAGGAAGTTCCAGGTCAGTGAAGACTATAAAAAGGGAAACCGAAAAAACATAGCTCTAAATACCATAGTCAGGTATTTTTTTCTGCCCTCTTGTTATTTTCGAGACAGGTTTCTCTGTGTAGCCTTGGCTGTCCTGGAGTGGCTTTGTAGATCAGGCTGGCCTTGAACTCACAGAGATCCACCTGCCTCTGCCTCTCAAGTGCTGGGAATAAAGATGTGTGCCACCATGCCCGGCCCTTTTTTCTGCCCTTTTAGTACTTCATATGGGGATTAAATCTCAACACAAACTTATGTGGCATTTTATTTATTTATTTTTATTTTTTATTTTTGGTTTTTCAAGACAGGGTTTCTCTGTGTAGCTTTGACCATCCTGAACTCACTTTGTAGACCAGGCTGGCCTCGAACTCACAGCGATACGCCTGCCTCTGCCTCCCGAGTGCTGGGATTAAAGGCGTGCGCCACCATGCCTGGCTTATGTGGCATTTTAAATAGTTCCGTTTATTGTCTTGTTTGGTCTGGAGTACTAATCTTGAGACAAGGTCTCATTCTGTGGTCTTGACAGGCTTAGAACCCACTGTGTAGACCAGGCTGGCCTCAAATTTGTTGTGATACTCTTGCCTTGCACATGCCTTTAATACCAGCACTTGGGAGGCAGAGGCAGGTGGATCTCTGGATCTCTGAATTCGAGGCCAGCCTGATCTACAAAGTGAGTCCAGGACACCCAGGGCTGTTTATACAGAGAAACCTTGTCTCAAAAGAACACAACAAGATTAACATATTTACAAAATTAACCAATACAAAACAAACCAAAGAAAACATATAAATACACACAAGGAATAAGTCTGAGATATAGAGATAGGAGGAGGGAGGGATTTTGCAGTTACAAAGAGGAAATGACTGACTCAGGCCAACATCTTTAACTGATGTCAAAACCATCAGGTGAAAGGTTGAAGGAGAGGGTTTTTACCCCTCCGGCTACTTGCTCCACAGAATAGTAACTTTTTAAGGCCAGACATGGGCTCACACTGGTAATCTGGTAATCACAGCACTTTGGTTTTTTGTTTGTTTTTGAAACAAGGTTCCTCTGTATAGCCTTGGCTGTCCTGGACTCGCTTTGTAGACCAGGCTGGCCTTGAACTCACAGCGATGTGATCCACCTGCCTCTGCCTCCCTAGTGCTGGAATTAAAGGCATGTGCCACCATGCCCGGCAGTCCTAGCACTTTGGAGAATAAGTGAATCAGGGTTGCTGCAAGCTTGAGGCCAAGTGAGTTCCAAGCCAGCTGAGCTAGAAGGTGAGAGCCTGCCCACTCCCCACCTCTGTAGGTCCTCTCTCCCTGTCTTTCACACATCACACACATACTTTCAGTGAGTGATCTGCCCGATACCACTTTAACCTCACTTTTTAATTTAGTCTTAACACTGAGCCAGGGTTTGATTCCGTGCTTCCTAAGGGGGAAAAAAAATCGGGCTGTGTTCCATTTTACAGCAGTTAAGTATTCTGTGGAGGCTGGAGATGCTTAACGGTTAAGAGCACTGACGGCTCTTCCAGGGACCAGTGTTCAAATCTCAGCACCCACATGGCAGCTCACACCTGTTTGTAACTCCATGATCTGACCTCAGAGAGACACACATGCAGGCAAAGCACCAATGCACATAAAAATGTTTAAGAAAAAGTGTTCAGGCAGCACTAAGGAAGCAGAGGGAGGCGGATCTCTGTGAGCTCAAGGCCAGCCTGGTCTACAAAGGAGTCCAGGATAGTCAAGGCGGCAGAGAAACCCTGTCTTGAAAGGAAAAAAGTGTTCTGTGGGTGGAACCTGGCAGTTGGCAGTCCTCAGGGTAGGGGTTTGAGTTTATAATTCCTCCAGCCACCTAAAGTCGCTTTAAGAATAAAGAGAGGGGCTGGAGATATGGCTTAGAGGTTAAGAGCATCTGGGGAGGCAGAGGCAGGCAGATCGCTGTGAGTTCGAGGCCAGCCTGGTCTACAAAGTGAGTCCAGGATGGCCAAGGCTACAGAGAAACCCTGTCTTGGAAAAAAAAAAAAAAAAAAGCACCATCTGTTCTTCCAGGGGTCCTGAGTTTAATACTCAGGACCATCTGTAATGAGTTCCAATGCCCTCTTGTGGCGGGGGCAAGGGTACATGTGGGCAGAATACTGCATACATTATTTATTTTTTATTTTTGGTTTTTCAAGACAGGGTTTCTCTGTTTAACAGCTTTGACCATCCTGAAACTCTCTGTAGACCAGGCTGTCCTGCCTCTGCCTCCCAAGTGCTGGAATTAAAGTGCAGCCACCACCTGGCCTGTAACTAAATAAAAAAAAAAAAATCTTTTTTCATTCCAGCACTCAGAAGGCTGAGTTCGAGGCCAACCTAGACCAGAGTTCAGGACAGCCAAGGCTACACAGAGAAACCCTGTCTCATCTCAAAAAAATAAAAGGATATAATTTATGTGTAATTGAAATTAGAATATGCTAAACATCCCTTTCAACAACTCCAGGATCACATTACTAGAATGGGTCCCTTGGAGCTGGGGTTATGAGCCACTGGATTGGGTTGTTGGTCACTTGGATCCTCTGCAAGAGCATTAAACATTTCCTGAGCTCTCTCTCCAGCCCTAATACTTAAAAATCTCTATCTATATAGCAAACATTGACAAAATAGCTCAGGGTTAGGGGCATTTATTCTTGCCAAGACCTGAATCCAGTTCCCAGCAAAGTGAGTTCAGGATGGCCAAGGCTAGACAGAGAAACCCTGTCTTGAAAAACCAAAACAAAAACTTAAGAGGGGGCGTGCACCCATACTGGTAATCTTTTGGGTTGGAGGCCAGCATGATCTGGAGGACAACCAGGGCTACATAGAAACCTTGTCTCAAAAACCAAATCCCTCTCCAGCACCAATGAAGTTTAATTTCATTGGCCAGATGCCTTTTTGGCCTTTCATCTTCATGTAGGTTTCAAGGAATAAACTCAAGATTTGTCAGGCCTACACTTACCTACTTAAAAACTTGATCTTTCTGCCACCTCCAGAGAATCAAATCTGAGGCTCAAAAGATGGCTTAGCTGGTAGAGACATTTATCCTGATTTACACACACACACAGTCCCTATACAAACAAATTTACAGAAATTCCTGTTTAATCTAACCAATCTCTGCAAAGTCCTGGCTCCTTAACCCCACCCCCAGATACTCAGGGTCAGTTAGGACCTCTCGGGATAGGGAAGACAAAAACCTCAGAGTGCTGCTATCTTCAAAGACAAGTAACCAAGTTGCTTGGAGACCTACACCAACACAACACAAATGAGGACAAGCAGTTCCTATTTACTTTTTATTCATAATCTCATAAACTTAACTCTGCAATCCAGCTAAACTTGGAGGGGAATGAGGACAATATGGAACCCAAAGAACTTCAGCGAGAGCAGAGATTATAGGGCACTGGGAGCAGATGGGGCAGGGGCGCTCTCCTGAGCTACAGAAGGAATGGTTTGGTGGGTAAGATGCCCGCAAGTCAAAAGAATTAGATTTGTCCACAGTCGGAAATGGTGATCATCTTGCTGGTCTTGCCATTCCTGGACCCAAAGCGCTCCATGGCTTCCACGATGTTCATGCCTTCCTTCACCTTCCCAAAGACCACGTGCTTACCATCCAGCCTGTAGAAGAATGATTACCACTATCAGCAACTACACCACACACTAAGATTAAAAACAAAACAATAACAACAAAAAACCCACTACCAAGCCGGGCGTGGTGGCGCACGCCTTTAATCCCAGCACTCGGGAGGCAGAGGCAGGCGGATCGCTGTTGAGTTAGAGGCCAGCCTGGTCTACAAAGTGAGTCCAGGATGGCCAAGGCTACACAGAGAAACCCTGCCTCGAAAAAACCAAAAAAAAAAAAAAACCCACTACCAAACAACCCAACACAAATACAATCAGAACTGGGCGTGGTGGCACATGCCTTTAATCCCAGCACTCGGGAGGCAGAGGCAGGCGGATCGCTGTGAGTTCGAGGCCAGCAGGGTCTACAAAGTGAGTCCAGGATAGCCAAGGCTACAGAGAGAAACCCTGTCTGCGGAAAAAAACAAAACAAAAAACAAAACAACAACAACAAAAAATTACAATCAACACTCTTAAATTCCACTAAGAGATAGAATGGAAGAAACACTGAAGCAAGAAACATGTGCGCCCCAGCAGGGCTCCGTACTCTTCCACTGTGCTGCTTACCACTCAGTCTTGGCAGTGCAGATAAAAAACTGGGAACCGTTTGTGTTTGGTCCAGCATTTGCCATGGATAAGATGCCAGGACCTGTGTGCTTCAGGATGAAGTTCTCATCCTCAAATTTCTCCCCATAGATGGACCGGCCGCCAGTGCCATTATGGCGTGTGAAATCACCACCCTGTGAACATAAGATAGAAATCTGTCACTCAACATTGTAACTGCAAAGTCTGCAAAGTACAGCTTTTATGCATTTCTAATTTTTTTGCCGTGTGCATAATAAATCACAGGATCTTAACTGTTTCCTGGAAGGGCCACCTACTTTTTATTTCAGGCAAGTCTCATTGGTCTGGGGCTCAAAGCCTATCTAGACTGGCTGACAGCATTAGAGCATGGGCTACCACACGCAGCTTTTTACAAGAGCTCTGCGACTCAGGTCCTCAGAGTTTTGAGATTCTTGTGTGGTAGGCACTTCACAGGGCTTATCCCAGTCCAAGGCACACAGTTTAGAAGGATGGTGTGTAACACATCTGGAATCCCAGCACACACGAGAAAGAGGCAAGAGGACACAGAACTTAAGGCCAGCCTAGATGACATAAGACTATTTCAAAACCAACAAGAAACCTATGCTGGGGCCAGTGAAACAGTTAAGCCATCAAGCTTGGAACAACTGACCTCCACATGTGCTTTTAAGTGTACACACTTACATTCCATTTCATACCTGGCACATGAATCCTGGGATAATTCTGTGAAAGCAGGAACCCTTATATCCAAATCCTTTTTCTCCAGTGCTCAGAGCACGGAAGTTTTCTGTTAAAAACAAAAACGCATGTACATACACACACTTTCCTAAAATAGCTATATCCACAAAAGTTGTTAAATTCTGAAAATGAAACTAACCTGCTGTCTTTGGAACTCTGTCTGCAAAGAGCTGTAAAGGAAAAACAATAGCTAATTAATAATACATAGGAGAATATTCTCACATAAGCTTAACACCCTTGACTTTAAGGATTTCTAAGTCAAAAATTCATTCTCACTAGGAGAGAACACTATTTCGGCAATATTCAATTCCTAGTGGAAAAAAACAAACTCACCCCTAATAACTGTCAAGTCCTGTAAGGTTGGGTTGAGAAACATGAGAACCAAAAATATTCAGAAACTCTGGGACTGGTCATGACTTAAATAGTGACAGACTCCTTAACCATGACTCAGAGCTTTTAACATATCACACCTACTTTTGAACAGACTTCGGGCTCCTCACCGCCCCTAACTTCACGTTGGAACGGAAAATCGAGAATTCTGAAAGCACTGTCACACAATGCATGACCAGATAAATAAGCTGTGTGGCCTTTTCTTGGGACCTGGGTTTCTGACATACTATTAAGAGGCTTTGAACCTTTCCCCAGTGTCTACAAGCCCTTTCATAGTTAGCTGAAAGCCACAAGTTCGTATCAGAAAACGTTTAAACTCCTTTTCTCAGAGCTTTGCATGTCCACATCTTTTATTACAAGTAAGGCTTCAAAAGCCCTTCTTGGCAGTCCCATCTCTATTTTCACCTACGGACCCACAGGTCTTGTCTCAATCCCATTAAGCTCTGGCTAACCTGATACTAACCTCCTACCCAGCGCTCAGCATAGGCCAAGTTTCCACAGGAGCTCTTGTCAATTATCAGCTCACTACAGAAAACGCTGGCTGAAGTCTAATTAGAACCTAATGTCTCTCTAGGTGCCTACCTACTATGTACGGAGCAAAGTGTGAAGAAATCTAGCATCAAAACCCAACAAATGATACCTTTGGAGGATCATTTAACAGAATAGGTACGAAGTAATATATTTCATTACAGCCTAAGGCACCGTACCGAAGTTAACGAGAGTATTTTTGTAAAAGCACGCCAATTGCTTAGGACACTAATTACTAACTCATCTTTAAGCAACCACTTAACACCTCCAAAACGAGCTAACCGCTGGCGATCCACCTTGGTCAACGCAAACCTGCAGCGTTGCCAGTTATAACACGCCAGTTGCAGAGGGTAA